>NC_074697.1:40045661-40345661 GCF_029448725.1 Salvelinus fontinalis | reverse complement strand
GAGTCTTAAACTCAACTCACGTCTTAGATAACAACAAAGAAACGGAGACAGTGAAGGAGTGAGAGAAAGCGAAAGCGCATACAGTGGTCAGCCAAACTAAAGCAAATCCAACAATAAACAGGGCATTTGTCTAAACAATGATGGATTTTATACACCAACATGACATTTATTTTATATTCTGAAATATGGAAAACATTCAATTCACAGAATGCTGTGTTATTGGAGGCTTATGCAGTGTACATTAAACTGTGTGTACACACACACGGTGGCCATGGTGGAATGTCAGCCTGATGATTTGTTTACCTTGACGTGATGTCCCTCCACGTAACGCGTGGCGTCCCTGAAGAGGCGGTACATGACAAAGCCCTGGGGGTCGATGCTGTCAATCAGAGGGTACGCCGTCTGGTGAGAGAGAACCCGCATCACATCACAACCTGCTTCTGCATATGCATGATGGCCATCGGTTACATGGCTAGAGTTGGGCTGAGGATTGGGACAGACCTTTGTTTTGTATGGGGTCTAGCTTCCTGGTTACTACTCATAAAAGCCCACTTATAATCTCTTCGCATTAGAAAATCTGAAGTAACAGCTTCTCATAGTACTATATGGTTTAGTCAGCACTAATGCAGTGGGCAGGTGGAGAATACGTGTGGCAATGTGAAGCACAGGAAACTTGGATGGGTTAATGATCCATACTCCGTAGGGCAATCTGCAGCTAGCGGAGTTACAGAACAGACTTCAGTTTGACTTGGCACAGTCACTGCTGCAGGTCAACAACACTGAGGCTGACCTTCACCGAGAGAAAACAAAACACAGTCCCCCATCTAAACAAGGGGCCAATTAGACCCTGAGCGGAGCATGGCTCATTTGCATATACATGTCGGCATGAATAAAAGGGGCCTTTGGAGCCCAAAAGGAAACCCATTCTGAGCTCGCCTGTCGGCCAAGACGTAGGTTGTTAGGACAAACAATAGGGGCGAGGCGTATTGGTGCCAAAACAAAAAAAGTCAAAGACGCAACAACACTAGGGATGTTGTTTGAGATGAAGAGTCAGTGAGAGTTGACTGGCATCACACATTCAAACGTCATGGATTTGTTTTGAGGTGACCATTAGAACAAAGGTCTACAGGGGAATCGAGGAGGCGACAGGTGCAGTCACAACAAACGTTACAAGCAACACCCAGCGGTAAGAGCGGCCCTGATTGGCTGTGGTGGAGGGAGGCTGTGGCAGGTGTCTGGTAGGTAAGTGAGGCAGGCAGGTCTACGCCTTAACCAATCCAGAATGCTTCTTCACTGAAATGTGACACATGGTAGCAGTTAATGATTTGTCCGTTGCAACACCTATAGAATTGCAGTGTTGATTGGCACGGGAAGGTCAGAAAGGTACAAAAGGGTGAGTGGGGGATTTAAGGGAAATTCTGGCTCAAAGAAGACTATTCGTCAACATACGAATTGCAAAGTGTTACTTGAAACAATGACGGTACAATAACACTGTGACAAGATCTTGTAAAAGTCCTCATTGGCCCGAGCGTTCAAACCCTCGTGTTGCAGAGTGATGTCACTCACCATGCCTGTTTCTGCAGTGAAGATGACTATCTCGTAGAGAGGGGCTAGCTGCTGGAACAGGTAGTCGATGCCTGGCCTCTTCTTGAAGCGCCAGCCTGTAGCCAGCTGTGGGGAGAACAAACCAGTCCACTTCACATGCTAAAAGACATACTAACTACTCCCAACTACAATGGGTTACGTGTATTATGGCTGGAATACTCACTGAAAGCTATCCACAAAAATAGTCAGTGAATAATCCATTTAAAAATCAGTTTATCGTGTTATAGAGCGTTATATTTAGAGTATCTTTTGACAGCCACTATCCAATCCACATAAATGCACAAATAACCAGTGAACGATTGATTCATTAGTTTGTCGTCACGTTATAAAGTGGTATATTCACAGGCATACATTTTTGTTTTTTCCACAGCCTAAACGGAGGAGCTTATGGCAGATGAAGCGTTTGGATGACCTCCTGGGCCACTTGTGGTCTTTTCTTCAGAAATCAAAGCCTGTGCAGGGCCGCCAGGTGGCTGTCTGCTGGTGTCGGTTTACGTCCGCACCTGTCTATGCACGCGCCACTCGTAGGGGGGAGGGAGTATGATACCACTCAGGTAAGGACAAGTAGGTAAGGTCTCAGGTAGGAGGGTCTCAGGTAGGAGGGGCAGGTGGTGTTAGAGTAGTGGTGGGACAGGTTGAGGGGGCCAGGTGGAAGCCACAGGTAATGGGAGGGTCTTTACAGATAGTGGAGGTAAACAGGTGGTGGGCCCCCAACGACCTACAGGCCAGATGGCCACCCACAGAGGGACGGGGGAGGCTGAGGTAAAATCCTAAGTAAACAACAAAAAAACTATTCTACTTATGAATGATTAATGTACTATCAAAACCCAAGGAATGACTTGATACATGTTTTATCTTGTTGTGTTCTTGGCTATACTGAGAGAAGGCATCCAGGTCACCCAACTAGTCACTGGTACCAGGAGGCCAGGGTGAGGTGGAGGTGGTACGTACCGACCACTCGGGGTGCAGCAGGACATCTGTGAGCTCCAGGACCAGGGTGTAGGGAGGCTGGTAGTAGGGCTCCCTCAGGGGGTCAGGAAGCAGCTTGGGGCTCGTGGGCTCAATGATCATCTGGGGGCACAGATATGACGTCGTCACACAACTACACATGGCTGCAGTGGGAGGAACAAGTGGCACATCATCAGAACTATGTGGGTCAATTGATAACAGCCAAGCTCCAATAAATAAATAAAAAAGTAGGCAATTTGTATTTTGTGGTGAACGAGGCCTATCCCTTTAATACTTGAGGTCCTTCATAAGGGTGTTTTCCTAAGAGTTGAAGACTAGTCTAATGTCAACATGGTCACAAGCAAGTTGCAGTAAAACACACGGAGGCCATCACTCCCGGCTCGCAGGAGTAAAATTGGAGGGGATTGTATTTGGCTGCTTATGTGGGAATGTAGGAGCGTTATAAGATGGTAGTCCGCTTCCTTATTTCATTAGTTTGCTCTTAGCTGGCCTCATCACTGCAAACCCCAGAAAACCAGAATCCTGTAAGAACCAGCTGCAAGAGGGAGATGGAACGCGTGGAAGAGAGAACTGACATGTTCAAGAGACCAGAGGCCAGGAAGGAGAGGGTGTGTGTGTTGTCAATATGCAGGGGGGGGAAAGGGTGTGCGCTCGTGTGTACACACACACACACGGAGACAGGGGGCTGTTCACGCTCCATTGAAGAGATCAAAGCGCTACGAGGGAGATGGATTTTGGTGTGTGGGTGGATGGAGGGGGGGTCTAACTGAACGGCAGCTGCAGGCCCATGCAGAGAGGCCTTCCTGCTCTAAGCAGTCTGGCTGCACCTGCTTCAGTAAAGACAGAAAAGCAGCCTAACATGGCTCCCAGTGTAACTATCCCAATCCAGCAGTTAACCTAGGGGTTTAGTGGAAAAGGACCTTCTATTCTAGCACCCTGAATCAACCACACCAGCCTCTGGAGATAAAGACTGACTAGATCAGCCACATAGCAAATACTACCAACTGTAGAGTGGAGCCATCCATTGATCAGGTTACATTGAACAGTGGGAGTGGCAAAGGCCGTTTTAACCGTCTTGTGTTCGTTTCTTATCACCCACCTGTCTGTAGTCTTGGAAATACTTCAACGTCCTTCTCAACTGCTGGATAACCGGTGCGTCTGTAAGAGAGATCAGCTATAAACAGTGTGGAGCGAGCATCGTTTCTCAACACGCCATACTCAAGACTGAACACTTAGCCTAAGGGGAGTTGTGGTGCATGTATGTATTGGCCATAGGAGTTATTGAGCATCTCAAGCCAACTCCGGTGCTGGTAGAATGTACATAGCTGTAGTCCTAATGTATGACAATTTTAAAAAAGGGGGCAATCAGCAGTTTCTACATACACTGAACCAAAATATAAAACATGTAAAGTGTTGTCCCATGTTTAATGAGCTGAAATTTTAAAAGAAATCTAAGAAAACGTTCCACAAACACGAAAAGCTTATTTCCCTGAAATTTGATGCACAAATTTGTTTACATCCCTGGTAATGAGCATGTCTCCTTCGCCAAAATAATCCACCCACCTGACAGATGTGGCATATCAAGAAGCTGACAAGACAGCATGATCATTACACAAGTGCACCTTGAGCAGGGGACAAAAGGCCACTAAAATGTGCATGTCACAAGTTGAGGGAGCATGCAGTTGGCATGCTGATTGCAGGAATGTCCACCAGAGCTATTGCTAGAGAATTGAAAGTTCATTTCTCTGCCATAAGCCGCCTCCAATGTCATTTTAGAGAATTTGGCAGTACGTCCAACCGGCCTCACAACTGCAGACCACGTGTGGGCGAGCGGTTTGCTGATGTCAACATTGTGAACAGAGTGCCCCATGATGGCAAGTGGGGTTATGGTATTTGCAGGCATAAGATATGGACAACGAACACAACAGCATTTGATCAATGGCAATTTGAATGCACAAAAATAGTGACGAGATCCTGAGGCCCATTTATTTTAAGTATCTGTGACTAACAGATTTTTATTTATTTACCTCTTGACGCTAGGGGTCAGATTTAAAAAAAAAAGTTTTTTAATAACGTTCAAGGTAAACGGAATATTTCTCAGGTCCAGATCGTAGAATATGCATATAACCCTGGGCCTCCCGGGTGGCGCAGTGGTCTAGGGCACTGCATCGCAGTGCTAGCTGCGCCACCAGAGTCTCTGGGTTCACGCCCAGGCTCTGTCGCAGCCGGCCGCAACCGGGAGGTCCGTGGGGCGACGTACAATTGGCATAGCGTCGTCCGGGTTAGGGAGGGTTTGGCCGGTAGGGATATCCTTGTCTCAGTATGTAAATGTAATAAAATGTATGCACTCTACTGTAAGTCGCTCTGGATAAGAGCGTCTGCTAAATGACTAAAATGTAAAAATGTAAAATATATAATCTACAGATTAGGATAGAAAACTCCAAAGTTTCCAAAATTGTCAAAATACTGTCTGTGAGTATAACAAAACTGATTCTGCAGGCGAAAACCTGAGGAAATCTAACCCGGAAGTAGTTTTTTATTTTTCTTGCCTGTCTTTCTTCCATTTAAAGGGGTATCAACCATATTCCTTTTCCAATGGCTTCCTCAGGCTGTGATCAGGCTTTAGACATAGTTTCAGGCTTTTATTTTCAAAACGAGTCAGGTGTCCTTTGATTAGTTCCTGCGTGCGAGAGGGGTAGCTCTCCATTTTCTTTCTCTTTTATTGAATAGGTTGCGGTCGAAATATTATCGATTATGTTTGTTAAAATCAACCTGAGGATTGATTATAAAAACATTTGACATGTTTCTACGAACATTACGGATACTTTTTGGAATTTTCATCGAACGGAACAAGGCTTTGGTTTTCTGAACATAACGCGCAACCCAAATGGCGTTTTTTTGTTATAAAAGTCATATTTATCAAACAAAAATAACATTTATTGTGTAACTGGGAGTCTCGTGAGTGCAAACACCCGAAGATTATCAAAGGTAAGCGATTCATTTTATTGCTTTTCTGACTTTCTTGACCATGCTAATTTGGGGCTAGCTGTTCTAGCATTGATTGATACACTCACAAAAGCTTGGATTGCTTTCGCTGCAAAGCATATTTTCAAAATCTGACACGATAGGTGGATTAACAACAACCTAAGCTGTGTTTTGGTATATTTCACTTGTGATTACATGATTATAAATATTTTTAGTAATATTTTGCGCCCTGCAATTCAGCGGTTGTTTAGGAAAATTATCCCGCTAAAGGGATCCGTAGCGCAGAGAAGTTACCCTTTATTTAACTAGGCAATTCAGTTAAGAACAAATTCTTATTTACAATGACAGCCTACACTGGCCAAACCCGGACAACGCTGGGCCAATTCTGTGCCACCCTATGGGACTTCCAATCTCGTCCGGTTGTGATACAGCCTGGATTCGAACCAGGGTGTCTGTAGTGACGCGTCTAGCACGGAGATGCAGTGGCGCAGCGGTCTAAGTCACTCGGGAGCCCAGGGGGTGTTACCCAGTCATGTGAAATCCATAGATTAGGGCATAATGAATTTATTTAAAATTGACTGATTTCCTCATATGAACTGAAACTCAGTAAAAGTCTGAAATTGTTGCATTCATATTTGTTCAGTATACATTTTTAGACATAAATGATATATACCCATTCATTCTTGAGGAATATAACATACAAATACGTCATGAGCTAAGTTCAGTCATTTCCCATCAGAATCTAAAATAAGCTTGTTTTACTCCAATGTTAGTAAACAAAATGTTAGTAAACAAAAAAATGACAGCCTCAAAACATGGTTAAAACTATCATTTTAATATCATGGATGGTTAGTCCTCGCATCCCTAGCTGAATTTAGAGTGGTTAAAATTCTCCAGCTTTTTAACGAACCAGGGAGACTGCTTTATTGTATCTACAGCTGATTGCTGCTTTAAGAAAGGCATCTCTGTAGGGGACTGCAGCATTGGTCCCAACAGATAACATCTCAGCAATTTGATGGCAGATGCTATGGGGTTAGTTCTCCACTCAGCTAAAGCATGCAGCCAGGGACCTCTGGGATGTGAAGTCCTTTGGGACAGAGACGGAGTGAGAGAGATGGAGTGACTCTCTATGGGCCTATAGCATCCGGCCAGTGTGTATAACCAGGCAGGCCCCTCTGGGTCCCCCAGCCCAGTAATAGCAGGCCTGGGAGTGGGTGCGCTGGTGAAACACCCCCTACCCCTCCGGCCTGCCTGCGTATGTGTGTTTTATAAGGCCTGGGCGGAACATACTCCTCCAGAGAGCGTGGGACTGTGACAGGCCCTGTTGACAAACCTCTCCCCTGGGAAAGCAGAGCCAAGCCAGGCTGGGGGTGGGTGGTGATCGTTACAACCCCCTGGAGAGGGACGGGGGTTGCCGAGGCGTGTGTATGTGTATGCATGCAAGTATGTGTGCGCAAAATGTGTAATACGTTCGTGTCTGTGCGCGTGCCCCTGTGTTTGTGCCTCACTGTGAGGATAGGATGGATCAAGGAACGCTTTCATGGTAATAAAGGGGCTGGGGGTTGGTAGTGGTGGGGTGAAATTGAAAGGAGGATGACAGGTAAAGGATGGTGACGAGATTAATGTGTCAGCCAGGCCACAGTGGGTCCTCAAATTATGTGAGAGGTGGGGAAGCTACCTCGAAGCGGCAAAGGATCTATATGGCAAGTCAGGGACATAGGCATTGCATTTTCTCCGTTGGTAACTGTTGGCTGTCACTATGACTGTGATCACATTCAGTCTTATCAAAAGCAGAACTCCCATTATGGCAAAAACAGTTGGGACTGACATCAACTCTGAAAGGAAGACCGTTACAAACTAACGAAAAACAAAGGCCCCCAGAAAAGGCTTTGACAAGCAGCAGCACTCTGGTCAGGCAGCCTCTTGTCCTAACCTTGTTTGCCAGTGTAATAGAAGCAGGCCATTGCGGCCAGTGGAAAGGCTACGTTGCTCTCGGAAGGGATGTCCATTTAAACAGGCGAGAAGTAGGGAGGGAACGGGGGAGGAAAGGAGGAAGGGCGAGAAAGATCAATGGCCGTGCCTCCGGACACAACAAAGGCCTCCTTTAATCCACGACCGGGGTGGCATATGCTCCGCTAGTTTGCTTAAGGCCATTATTACTCAATTGCCTTTCTTCTCCCGGTTCTCTTTTTTTTGGGGGGGGGGGGGGGGGGGGGGGCTCTTGCTTTTCGGCCCGCGCTGTCAATCGCTTCTTTCTTGGGCCGTGACAAACGGTCGTCCGGGCCTCGCTCTTTGCGGTGGGGCTCTATTGGAGTATCTGTTTAGGGACATAGGCTATTGGTTGAGCCAGTAGATGTAGGAGACAGGCTGGATTGGTTAGTTTGTTTGTTTGGAGCACTGGTGGTCTCTATCCTCCTAGGGGCTGTAAGTCTGTCAGAGCGAGCAAACAAACATGGAGGTCGTACAGAACGGCCCCTCATCAAGTCAAAGCCAAATACGGGCTCTGAGGATCCTAGCTGCAGGATACTAACTGGGACACATGGGAGGATGAATGATGTGAGAAAATGGACCGAAAGAGATCAGGTCTTCCAAGTCTTGATACGCTTCCCAAAATCACAAGTCAGTTATTTAAGCCTAATAATAGTGCTTGAAGATAAAAATGTATTTTCTCTCCCCCTAAACACAAAACATCTGGTCTGTGTACTGATTGATTCCATACTGCATCAAGACCGTTTCATAGACCCACAGTACACACTAGGAGAAATCAACAACTTCCAACCTCAGTGAGTATTTTGAAAGCAGTCCTGCACTTGTCACACCCCGGTGTGACCTCAACAGCGTGGTCTTTGGGGAGATCATCACCGCCACAGCGTCCAACACTCCTCCTCAGCATAACGCCCCTGGCTCTGAATACCATCACTTGGCATGGCGACACGGATCTGGACGAGCACGCCTGACCTCATCGCCCCGGGTCCCTGAGGACCCATCCAGGCTGCCCCCCCAATCCCCTCCACTAGCCTTCTGCCACTTGGGGTGGAGGGGAGCGTGGGCAGGGGGCTGGAATGCTCCCTCTACGCTCCCCCGTGGGCCCCTTATACCATCAATGGCCTTCATTAGGGGTATTGAACGCTGTGGGTGCATCAGGGCTGGCCAATAACAGCAGCAGCCGAAGCAGCACTCTGGACACTGACGGAAATAAAGGGACGCAGCAGCAGTGCCAGATAGAGACAGAGGACTTTGGGGAGCGTGACAGTGTGAAGAATTAATGAAGCAATTATTGGTATAACAGGGTGATTGTTAAGCATTTATAAAAATCAACACTTCTGGAAAAGTGCCACAGCTGTCCCCAGCATTAGCATAGCTTTGAAGCAGAGAGGGGAGGCACCTCACGACTCAGTCCCCCTGCTCTGTCATTTCAACAGCATAGCCAGTCCTAGAACGCTACACATTCCCTCTCAGCTCCACACTGGCCAAACGTGCACTCAGAGGGGAGAGAGAAGATGTCAATCAAAATACCAATGAAACACACAGCTAGGACTACAAATCTATTGGGGAAACCAATGTGTTTTAATACTATTAAATTAAAAATGGAGAAAAACTATCAAATGTCCATCTTCCTGTTTGTCGGTCTTATGAGGCCCTTTTCACCAGGTTGTCAGCCTGGCAGTTTATAGGGATGACAGAGGCATATGGGGGAGTTGGTTATCGGCTGGGTGGGTACAGGGTGGTAGTCGCACACAGAATTGGGGGGGGGCGGTTGGCATTGCAAGTACGTTGGGTGTGGGACGCCTGCAAGGTGGCATTTCTCAGTGGGTTGATTGATCAAACGCCCCCCTCCCTTCGTCCTAGGCTAACAGCAGAACAGGCAAGCCGGGGGGGGGGGGGGGCTCATCTGGACCCCTGTCAGTGAATGGGTGAAAATCGGTGGTCAAGTTGTAAACGATGTATGGATATGTTGGGTATTAGAATGCTAGAGGTCTGCCTGAGTGTGCAAACAAACAGCACTCAACATCACACCTTTTTATTGACAAATCTAAGGTGAAACTAAATGAGACGAAGACTTCACAAGTTAACCACCAACAGCTGTCTGAACCTTGTTACTCCATGTTTACGTAGCCTTTACATCAGCTATAAAAAGATTACATCAGTTATGTGACTCGAGATCCATTTACAGCCCAGGACCAGATTTATGGGGAGGCAGAGGTATGCCAAAAGCCTCGGAGAACAAGGGGGAATTAATAAAACGCTTATCTCTAAGCTAACTCAACTTTGAGAAAAGAACCTCTCCAAAATACCACAGGTATTGTCAAACAAAATAGGAAAACAACTCACCGTTGTCAAACTCATCTGGAATCTGTAAAAGACAGAAGGAAGATGAGAAATAGTCCACTTCACACACTAGTGAATGCAAAGTCAGTGTCAGATGGTACTGTTGACAGAACTTGGCATGCATTACACTATGGCCTAATGCATAAGGTAAATAACATGACATCTCTCTATGCATCTACACCGGGGGTAGGCAACTAGATTCAGACGCAGGTCGATTTCTCAGCGCAAATGGTTGAGGGGACCAGAAAATTACAATCATTTGTACACTGCAAATTGACCACAACTAAGCCAAAATAGAGAGTATCTGAAAATAATAATTTCATACCTTGAAACACGATCACACTTTGTTTGTGGGGATACTTGGGAACAGATTACCTCAATTAAAAACACCTTTTTAGCTGAATTACTGCTGATTTTAGTCTTTTGAACAAAAATGTTAATCACTCGCAGACCGGTTTCGGCCCAGGGGCCACCTGTTGCCGACCCCTAATCTAAACATCAATACTGTACCCATGTTTGACATAGTCCCTGCTTAAGAACTGTTTATAAGAGAGTAAGGTACCAACATTTTTAAAAAGAGCCCGCCGTTTTCTCCTTGAGCGCACAGACACCAAGACCGTCCAAACCACTCACGTTCTACTCTCCACACAGATGCTGGGCTGTCCAGGCATCGTGCACTGTGTAGTAGTGTCCAGTATATAGATATTTATTTAACTAGGCAAGTCAGTTAAAAACAAATTCTTATTTACAATGACGGCCTAACCCGGACGACACTGGGCCAATTGTGCGCCGCCCGATCACGGCCGGTTGTGATACAGCCGGTCTGTAGTGACACCTCTAGCACTGAGATTCAGTGCCTTAGACCGCAGCCCCACTCGGGAGCCCCTGTCGCTTGTCTCTGTGCATTACATGCTGTCATGCTTACGTGTTAGACCTGGCCCCTCCCTCGCAGTAACACTTTCAGCAGCACACCCACCAATTAATCTCCCAGCTGATGAATATTCAGCTGCATCTGCCAGCAGGTCCCTGGCCTGGCCCACCTGGGGGTCTGCCTGCCCAAGACAGAGAGAGAGAGCCAGCCGGGGGCCGAGTGGGACACCACATGCTGCACGCTGGGGCCACTACATGGGAACCGATGGGGTAGACTGGAGCTGTTTCATCCCCCTCAACACCCCTCCCTCCCTATCAAGGCTGTCCTGAGGGGTTTGCAGTGGTTGAAGAGACACTGCTCAACTACACCCCCTGCTGCCTGTGCATGGTTATGAGTTTTTCTTATATAAACGTAGATCATTTGATCAGTGATCCAGTTCACTGTGTTGGTCATTACTGCGTTGGGGAAGGCCGACACCTCTAGCACTGAATCTCAGTGCTAGAGGTGTCACTACAGACCCTGGTTCAATTCCAGGCTGTATCACAAACGGCCGTGATCGGGCTGCGCACAACTGGCCCAGCGTCTTCCGGGTTAGGGTTTGGACCCCATGTCCCTTAATATTGATGTGGTTGTTACTGACAAGAAAGAAGCACATGGCTGAGCTCTTTAAAATCACCACTTTATTAAGTCAGGATTCCTATTTGTCTCAAGCCATGCCTCCTTGTATGTCCAACATTTCCTCATCTCCCACCCCTTCGAAAGTGACTATCCCTGATGCTTCTCCCTCTTTTTCCCCTGCCCCGCTACAAAGTTTCTCCCTGCAGGCAGTCACTGAGTCCGAGGTGCTAAAGGAGCTCCTTAACTTGATCCCCCCCCCAAAAAACATCTGGGTCAGATGGTTTAGACCCTTTCTTTAAGGTTGCTGCCCCTATCATCGCCACGCCCCTCTCCTTTCTGGGGAGGTTCCCATTGCTTGTAAGGCAGCCACAGTTCGTACTTTATTTAAAGGGGGAGATCAAGCTGATCCTAGCTGTTATAGGCCCATTTCTATTTTTCCCCGTTTATCAAAAGTGTTGGAAAAACTTGTCAATAATCAACCGGCTTGCTGTCGTGATGCCCATATTATTCTCTCGGGTATGCAATCTGGTGTCCGCTCAGGTTATGGACGTGTCACTGCAACCTTAAAAAGGTCCTCAATGATGTCACCATTGCCCTGGATTCTAAGCAATATTGTGCTGCTATTTCTATTGACCATAGCTTTTGATACGGTAGACCATTCCATTCTTGTGGGCCGGCTAAGGAGTATTGGTGTCTGAGGGGTCTTCGCCCTGGTTTGCTAACTACACCTCTAAGAGTACAGTGTATAAAGTCAGAAAATTTGCTGTCTCAGCCATAGCCTGTCACCAAGGGAGTACCTGAAGGCTCAATCCTAGGCCCCACAATCTTCTCAATTTACAGCAACAGTATAGCTCAGGCAGTAGGAAGCTCTCTCATCCATTTATATGCAGACGATGCAGTCTTATTCTCAGCTGGCCCCTCCCATGATTTTGTGTTAAATGCTCTACAACAAAGCTTTCTAAGTGTCGAACAAGCTTTCTCTACCCTTTAACTGGTTCTGAACACCTCCAAAACAAAGGTCATGTGGTTTGGTAAGACTAATGCCCCTCTTCCCACATGTGTTATTACTACCTCTGAGGGTTTAGACCTCGAGGTAGTCACCTCATACAAGTACTTGGGAGTATGGCTAGACGGTGCTGTCCTTCTCTCGGCACATATCAAAGCTGCAGAATAAAGTTAAATCTAGACTTGGTTTCCTCTATCGTAATCGCTCCTCTTTCACCCCAGCTGCCAAACTAACCCTGATTCAGATGACCATCCTGACCATGCTAGATTACGGAGACGTAATTTATAGATTGGCAGGTAAGGGTGCTCTCGAGCGGCTAGATGTTTTTTACCATTCGGCCATCAGATTTGCCACCAACGCTCCTTATAGGACACATCACTGCACTCTATACTCCGCTGTAAACTGGTATCTCTTTATTCCCGTTGCAAGACCCACTGGTTGAGGCTTATTTATAAAACCCTCTTAGGCCTCACTCCCCCCTATCTGAGATATCTACTGCAGCCCTCATCCTCAGCATACAAAACCTGTTCTGCCAGTCACATTCTGTTAAACGTCCCCAAAGCACACATCCCTGGTTCGCTCCTTTTTTCAGTTTGCTGCAGCTAGTGACTGGAATGAGCCAGAACAAAAAACGGACAGTTTTCGCAATCTCTTCTTTCAAAGACTCAATCACAGACACTCTGACAGGTGTGGCTGCTTTGTGTGATGTATTGTCGTCTTTACCTTCTTGACCTTTGTGCTGTTGACTGTGCCCAATAATGTTTATGCCATGTTGTGCTGCTACCATGTTGTTGTTGTGTTGTTACCATGCTGTGTTGTCATGTGTTGTGTTGTCATGTGTTGCTGCCTTGCTATGTTGTTGTCTTAGGTCTCCATGTTGTGTGTTTTGTCCTTTATTTATATTGTATTTAGTAATTTATTTTAATCCCAGGCCCCCCGTCCTCGCAGGAAGCCTTTTGGTAAATAAGAATTTGTTCTTAAGTGACCTGCCTAGTTAAATAAAGGTTAAATTAACAGCTGATAAAGCAGACTGGCAATCAGCTTAGTTTCATAATGTGCCAGGTAAACCTGTATATTAGGGCAAAGGTAAGGGGATGGGCCAGTGGGGAAGAGGTAAGTAAACACAGCCATGAAGTCGACCAAGTGTGCCCTCTTGTGGCTGTGTAAGGAGAATAAAATAGGCCTAGAGTTGTTTTAAGAGGATCGCTCCGGATTCCAAGGTTGGCTGCTGACAGAATCTTTGGAATGTGATGCAAACGGATCTCCTTCAGCTCCATTTACGTAGACTGTGTAGAGCCCTTAAGATGTACTTTGCTAGAAGCCAACCTTGGAATCGGGTGCTATCCTCTTAAAACACTAGACATCTCAGTCAGACATAAGCTTATGCTTAGGAAAGGAAGGCAGGCAAATGACTGAGTCGTATCAACCCCTATGTCGGTAGTGTCTAGCACAGTGTCCAGCATCTCCGGTCTCCTTTCCTAAACCAATAGTGTCACGTAAGCTAGTCAGGGTTTGAGTCAGTTCAGGAAATTTGTTGAAATTCATGAACAAATCATTCATTAATTGATCTTATGTAAGTGCCCTGTCTCAGATAATATAATTTGCCTAATTAATGTAATTGCATGATAGTCATGGTTAATCGCAAAGAGCTAAATATGGAACTATAAAAACACATAGAATCTTGCTAGAACAGATTGTTTTGCCCATTAAACCATCACTCTCAAGAACCACTTGTTATAAGTTAATTCACTGCTCTGTGTTATAAGAAGACTTGGGTCTTCCAAATTGGACTTTCAGAGGAGGTTGACAGGGTACGAGGTGTGCGAATGCTCATTTAGGGGTAATTCACACCTCGGCACAACAATGGGGCAGAGGCCTGGGAGACCAGGGGCAGGCCCTGTTCCCAAACCAGCTACAGGATGGCCATGGGAACTCTCACCAAACAGAGGTGGCCACTCATTGCTCTGAGAGATGAAAATAGTTCCCACACTGATAGCCGTGTACAATATGGATGCATGAGAACATAGACCCTCACAGCAACACACTGGTGAAGGGCAAATCCCATTATAAAAGATGTTGCTCTAGCTAGTGAAATGAATGAGAATTTGTTGTCACTACCAAGTTCCAAAATGCACTCATCTGTTTTGCACATGCAGCACAACCTAGTCCAAACTCTAGAGCAGTGGTCACCCAGTCAAGATCACCTTCACAAACAAAAAGCAAGCAGAGATCTACTGCTCAAAATTATTAAACATGACTTAACATGAACCTAATAAAAACAGTTCTGTAGGCATGAGGTTTGTGCAGTAGGCCTAATACATCGCAGCATATTGGCTAAATGCCTGGCCTATCAATATTGCTCATTATAGACCATATTATATTTTAAAACTCAAGCTTTGATAAAGTAGATCAGTTGGTGTAGCACTTGCGAGGCACAGCAGAGGGTAAATTGAAATCTGCAAATAATTTGCTGGACTGATGGTACCTGCAGCGGATGGTCATGGTGCTTTCAAGACAAATGGGAACTCTGTTAAAAAATAAATAAAACCTAGGTCAAATCATGACGTCCGGGATATTCAGGTCGGAAAATCAGAGCTCTAGAAAGATGTGAGTTTCAAACTTGAAATTCCAAGTTTGATGACCGTTCCAAAATATCCCCCCCCAGTCAGATCTTGTTTCTTTCCCCCGGAGTACCCAGTTGTCTTGAATGCACTGAAGTGGGAGATTTCCAACTTCCCAGATGTTTTGAACATGGCATTAGTCTAAACAGGGGTAGACTGACCAGAGGGGACACCGTCTTCCACCTGATGGCAAAACTCAAATCGCACCACATCAGCCTCATGCACAAATTCAGGTTGTTCCTAGGACCAGAGAAAGTGAAATATTTCTCTTCTCGATATTAAAAAGACACAACGAGCTACAATTAATAAAAATTGCAGGGCTATCAATACCCTTGTAGTAGGGACAAGCACTTTTATGTTTTGTAATAGTGTTGAACAAAAACAGTGTTGACAGTGCTGAATAAAAACTTAGACATGAACGCAATCATTAAAACAGCAGTTCTTTGCTGTATTTGACACTCTCTGGTCATTGGCCTCAGCTAATAGGGATCATAATCATTTTTATTTATTTATTTTAAACAAGGAATGCCTTGAAGAACGTGATTGACCGGTTGGTGACCACTGCCCTGGAATGACAAAATTGTTCTCATATTCCAAGACAGTTTAATCTAATTTGAACAGGGGAAAATGGGAGCCAAACAGAGCCCAATCGAAATGCTACTTGACCTACGATAAGGTTTTAGAGATACTGATGTCACTCAGTACAAAAATGAGCACCTCCTTATTTTATCCCCCCAGACACTCGGTGTAGATGCTAGTAAAAGCATGACTAGTCATGTTCAGCCTTAGAACCTTGTGGCAACTGCATTAATCCAAAGACAAAAATATGCCGATGTTCAAGACCGGCCTTGAAATGTAGCTGCATGAATCTACCTTTGCACTCTAATGTCTGGAACACCTGTCTGCTGTTAGTCTCCTCTGGTTCCTGAGAGGAAGCTATAGAGATGAGAACAGGGTCCAGCTCCTTTTCTCACAGTGATAACCAAACACCTCAAATGAACACAGCGCCTCCAGTCTGAGGGGACAGGTGTGGGATCCAGCACCAAGAGGCCTGGCACACTCCACTCACAGCAGCCTGACAAGTGTGCACACAAGAGCCCTTTGAAGTGGGTGATGGGTGAGGAAAGTGTACTCTTAAGTGCTCACCTACCCAAAGTTCCAAACCCAGAGCTCTAACCCCTGGCAGAGGGCCACAACTCAGTCTAACAAGTGTGCCTTTTGAAGTGGGAACAAGCTTCAACTGTAAAGTGAACAACGGGGCATCAGAAGTGAAATAAGTGTGCTCTTTGAAGTGCCCTATTCCCACAGACCACAATCTCCTGAAAAGTGTGCCCTTTGGAAACTTAGTCTCACTTAAGGCAGGACATGACGGGCAACACTTCATGAGGAAGTGTGCCAGAGGTGTAGAACCGCAGACCAGGATGTCATCTGACCAAACAGGACCAAATCCAAAGCGACCACAACCTAAGACTTGGCTGTAGAGCTACTGATGTCACACAGGCAGAATGAACACCTCATTTCCTCCCCACAGAAACTCGAAGGTAGATGACTAGTCAAGTTTTCACTAGCATGTTCAGCCTTAGAACCTACTGATGAATGCAAAGCCCAAATATGTGGCTGTACATGACTGGCCTTGGTATGTAAGTGCCTTAATCTACCTTGGGACTCTTCCATTGGACAGGTGGGCCAGACGTTCACGTTAGGCTCTCCTGGTTCCTGAGAGGAAGCCCTAGAGATGAGAACAGGATCCAGCTCCTTCTCTCACAGTGACACCCAAAGACCGCCAATTGACACAGCTCCTCCAGTCTAAGGGAACAAGTGTGGGATCCAGCACTAAGAGGTCTGGCACACTCCACTCACAACAGCCTGACAAGTGTGCCCTTTGAAGTAAGATAACTGGGCTGTTTCAAGTGCACACCTTCCCAAACCCTCACCTCTAACCTGTGGCAGAAGGCCACACATCACGTAAGGCCTACATCCCTCAAATCACAGCAGCCTGAGAAATGTGCCCTTTGATGTGGCCACAGGTATTTAACTATGAAAGACCAAACTAGGGTCTTGGTGATGAGGGGGGCCAAAAGAAGTGCCCATGTTCCCAAACCCACAGCTCTAACCCCTTGCACATATCAGTTACCTGAGACATGTGCCCTTCGGAGGACGTTGCCCCAAATCCTGTTCTCATTCCACAGAACCTGGCTTAACAAATGCCACTGAAAAATAGACAGTGACCACAAGAGTCATCTCGGCCAACTACAGTATGTTCGCCTTGCGACAGGCTCCTTTGGTGGCTTTTGGATTAAATTTTACCCTCTTATTATGGGTGTAACTTATAGTAAAATTGTGATGCATTGCTGTAAGCACAAAAAAATGTAATATTAGGTAAGTAGCCAGTCATCTCATAATAAGGTTTTCATTCAAAAAATGTTGGACATCAATTCACTCAGAGATCGACATTTCACATCATGAAGGCTGAGCCTTGGAAAGGTGTTCCAGACCGTAGGCTCCTCTGGTCCCTGAAAGGAAGCCATAGAGATGAGAACAGGATCCAGCTCCTTTTCTCACAGTGACACCCAAACACCTCAAATGAACACAGCGCCTCCAGTCTGAGGGGGACAGGTGTGGGATCCAGCACCAAGAGGCCTGGCACACTCCACTCACAGCAGCCTGACAAGTGTGCCCTTTGAAGTGAGAGAAGTGTGCTTTTTCAAATGCCCACCTTCTCAACCCCATACCTTCAACCCCTGGCAGTTAGCAGACTATTTACAGTAGGCTGACAAGTGTGCCCTTTGAAGTAGACAACAGGACCACACCTGCAAGTTTAAAGAAGTGTGCTCTTTGAAGTAGCCACCTTCCCAGACTCACACCTCTCGTCCCTGATGTGCCTTGTGGGAAACAATTCATACCGCAAGCACTTGCTTGAACCAATTAACAAGCTACATGGGATCTACCTGAGAAGTGTGATAAGTGTCACTTGAAGTAACCACCTTTCATTTTGCACACTTTAAAACCCACTGGCACAAGCCAGTCTGCTTAGAATTTTTACATAACGTCATCTGGCAATCTTTCACCTCTACTTTTCAATAATTGGTCCTACAAAGCAATAAACCACATGCACCGAAACATGTTTTAATGAAAACATACCGTGTTTCCTTGTTCATCCACTGAATTGCTACCTGTAGACAGGGAGAAATACATTACATATGATAATATTACACATCTATTTGCTTTGAAAAAACATGCACATTTATTGCATTACATGCATCAGATGCCATGTATTCACAATTCAAATTACTTCTGAAAAGCATATGGCACAGCAGTGTCAAGCTTTTCAGAAAAGAGACAGACTCATGAAACATTCAAGCATTCCTTTTGACAAGTACGGTCATGTCTTCTACAATTCAACCATCCATCTAGGCTGACAGCAATGACAGTCTGGCATATTTTGAGAAAACACATTTGAGAAAGACGCGAGTGCAAAGAAACAGCCAATCAAAATTCTACACCATTGAGATGAGAGGCGAGTAAGTATACAAATCTGCCCGTTCACCTAAAGTTCAAAACAAGTTACCAAGAATGCCCTTCTAAAAGGAAATATTCCACCGAGCAAGGAGAGGGTGTCCCAAATCTCTCCACTATCTTCAGTATGACCTTCACTAGTGCTACTGGTTCAGTGTCAGCCCTTGACACGCTGCTGCTCTGACAGAGTGGAGGGAACAGGCGGACTCACCGAATACGTACACCATGCCGACCGCACCCCCTACCCCCATCAGGCCTGCTAGCCGCATCACCATCTTCTTGGCATAGGCTGTGTTCTCCTTCCGTTTCTTGTCCTCTCCCTGGTCCTGCTTCTGTTCCGAGTCCCCATCCCCTTCTGGAGGGAGCTGGCCCTGTCAGAGCAAATAGCCAGGTCAGATTCATTTTTATTTCCTCACACAAGTCAGCTAGACATTATATTAGGAATACATAGCTATAATACAGAATAGCTTGGAAAATAAGGAATTTAAATAATTTAAAGGGAAATGAGATTATGTGCACACATGCAGGTAGTGCCAAATCAGTAAAAACAAACTCAGTGATATAAGACCGTGATCGTAGATTCAAAAGATTGAGATTCAAGTTAAAGTAAAATATCCTGCAATGTTATTAAACTGTGACAATAAGATTAATCAGTGTGTCTGCAGGAAATGCGTTGGGGCGTGGAGGGTCTGCCTGACCTTCAAAAATCTAGAAAAACTTTGACAGATAATGTTACCATATATATAATGTAATGTTAGCCTTGATGTGTAAAAAATAAATAAATAATAGACGGTGGCTGAACATGGGAGTATAAGTGTTAGCTAGCTGGATATCTAGGTAAAGCTAGTTATCTACTTGGCTAGGGGATGAATCCACTACCTCCTTGGTAGCTGGCTGGCTAGTACATCTCCTGGAATATGCCTCGATGTGTGACATGTGAAAGTAAGCTAACACTAACTCACTGGCAATTGATAAATTATATGCAGCTAGCTAATTATTACGGCGAGTTGCAAAGACACTGTTAGTAGGCTAGCTAGCTGACTGACAGGGTCCGTGCTATTCGGGATCCTCCGGACGTCACTACCCAATTGAAGGTGAAATTCAAATGGTTTAGGGTTAGGGTATGTTCAAGGATCCCGGATTGCACTGACCTGGATGACAAACTAGCCTAGCTCAACGTGCTAATCGGACGAGTTCATTCATTCATTCATTCATACAAATAATAGGGTGTAAATGGAAAGTGTCGTGAGAGACCGGAGGTTCAACAAACTGGAAATTACAACATGAAAACCAAACCAGCTGATTTATTGAATGTCTCTTTGGTTTTTCTGTAGCCTTGCATGATTATGGCGGTCTAGCTAACGTTACCCAACCAGGCAGGGGGGGATGTCAGTTAGCTAGTTAACGTTACCTAGCCTGCTTGACTCACCTGACTCTTCTGTTGCTGCTTAAGCCTCTCTTGCAAGACTGCTTGAGCGAGTCCACCTGTAGCACTGCCCTCTCCTGTTGGCTTCTCCGTGGAAATTGCCCGAATCAAGTCCACCACTGCAGGGGTTGAACCACGTCTGCTCCAGCTCCTGAGCGTGAGGAGGCCCCTACTCGCCCGGACACACATGGGGAACATCGACGTCGTCGACATCTTGAATGGGAAAGAGCCGTTGAACATAGCGCGAGTGAAAAGGACAAAGGCGCCTGATTGGCTTATGCTACTCTGAGCAACATCCATAAGGTGCAATAAACATCGTTAAATGTCATGTGGAACAAAATAGGGCGGTACTTACAGCTTTTTCTCCAATCGAAACTTAAGATTTCATTGACCTTCGAATGCACCCCAAAATGTCCATCATTACTGATGGCAATGCCCAAAGTATGTTAAAAATGTATCACCTGCCCTGTAGGTTTTTACTGTAGCCTAATACACACAACTTCGACCAGTCTGAATTGTATAAAATGAATTTGGTATTTTATAAGACATGGAAGTTTGCACTGATTTGTCTTTCAAATGTTAAACTTTTAGGCCCCTATGTAATAAATTATGATTTTCGTAGAGCATAGCAACAATCATTATCATAATTTCATCCTTTCATGTTGGTTATTTTGCTTTTCTATATCTAATATTAATGACCACTAGAGGGCAGCCATAACAACACAGCATCTGCTTCAGATTTTGGGTGTTGCACCCGCAGGACTAGAACGATTATATTTCTACGGTTGCACCGACGGTACCAGAGTGACCTGCCACAGTTGTACCTGTGCACCACTCTATTTGTGGACATTACACATTACTCATCATATTATTTTAAGTGTTCAGTTGATCAAATTGTTCATATACAACAACAGTGCATTCATTATGGAACAACAGTGCATTCATTATGGAACAACAGTGCATTCATTATGGAACAACAGTGCATTCATTATGGAACAACAGTGCATTCACTATGGAACAACAGTGCATTCATTATGGAACAACAGTGCATTCATTATGGAACAACAGTGCATTCATTATGGAACAACAGTGCATTCATTATGGAACAACAGTGCATTCATTATGGAACAACAGTGCATTATGCATAAAAACAATCTGGAAAACAAATTAAGACACAAATATATAATTTATTGTCATCATTAAACAACAAACGTTAATCAAAAAGTGTTTAACATTAGAAATAATACTTTTTGACCACCGATAGTAACCAAAACAATCAGTTCTTCACAAATGGTACAGATAAAATGACACCCTAAATTCACCTTACAAGTTCAAAGCATCAAGCAAACATTCACCTATCCTGGATCCCCACATGGGTAAATCAACTGTTGATTTTTGTCACATGTCCGATACCCAGGCCATTCAAAGAAGGCATGGTTGCTGTCTCTGTTCAGCTATTACATTCCACTTCTTGCCAAACACTCTTTGGAATATAACAAGGAGTGGAATGTTACATAGACTAGTACCCACACTAATTCAAAGGGTGCTTTTCAGCAGGTCACATTCTCTGCACTGTTGGAACAGGCTACTGCATAACTATTGCATAGCTGTTCTCACAAGGATCAATTACCATCTCTGAACAAAACAAAAGGAAATGCATAGTGTCCAAGAGCATTGATTCTCATATGCTGTAGTTTGTGTATGGCACTAGCAACAAGAATTCCCCTCTGCAGCAGCCTCGTCTTTCCCCCCGGGCCAAAGGGGTGCACTGTTTATCTTGTTGCCCACTTTAGCAGCCTCACTTTGAACACCATCACTTCCAACACGCTTCTGTATTTCAGAGGCCATGGTTAAAAATGATTTCTCTACATTATCAGCATTCTTTGCACTGGTCTCCAGGAATGGAATCTTTAGGGATGAGGCAAATTTCTGAAGCAATTGTACCAAGAAAAAGAGAGAGCAGAATTGTATGACATTTATCACGACACACCAGAACAAAAGCACAATAATGTGTGATTAGCATGTCTATCTATGATTAACAGTGATTTGTAGTTAATGAAGAATTGATTGTGCATTGGTGGCCCAAGCATTTTATGACTGAGAACAGACACTTACTTGACCAGTGGCAGAGTCCACTACCTTTTTAGAGACCAAGTCACACTTGTTTCCCACAAGCAATTTGGAGACATTTTCACACGCATAGCGGTCAATCTCCTCCAACCACTGTTTCACGTTGTTAAAGGACTCCTGGCAAAATAGTTGAAATCTCGTACATATAGTTTTATCTCTAACTCCAGTACATTTTGATGCAATAGATGGTCAATCCAGCCCATAGAGAGGAGGAGTTCAAATACACTGTATTACCTGATCAGTGACATCATACACAATGATGATCCCATGTGCTCCTCTGTAGTAGCTGGATGTGATGGTCCGGAACCTCTCTTGTCCAGCTGTGTCCCACTAGGAGAGAGATCAAACAGTTAGAAATTACAAACAAGCCTTACCACATCCCCATTACCAAAATGTACAACTATACATTTTACAGAGCTATACAGAGTTTGTCTTATAAACATGCACCTACAATTTGCAGTTTGACAGTCTTCCCATCCATTTCAATGGTTCTGATCTTAAAGTCCACCCCGATTGTGCTGATGTAGCTCTCTGTGTAGGTGTCATCCTGAGGTGTAGAGACAACTGAGCAGTGTTATTATTTACAATGGGAGAATGGCTGAACAAACCTTCACAGTGGTTAATTACTGGTTTGGATGACATTTTGCAGGGTCCTTTCCACAAAGGAAATGGCCTTCGCTTTCTGTTTACTCTAGACTCCTTGCCATATGGGACAACACAAAGGATTGTGTGTATTCTGTTTTAACACAATCAAATACAATTTTTATTGGTCACATACACGTTTGGCAGATATTATTGCGGGTGTAGCGAAAAGCTTTGCCTACCGCAAACCGCAAGAGCAGGCAAGACTTGCCGACACCAGAGTCTCCAATAAGAAGCAGTTTGAACAGGTAGTCGCTGAGGAATACATTACATTATTATTTAGGTTGATTATTTTTCATCAAGTAGGATAAAGAAACACACCATTGATAGATGGAAGATGCACTATTGTTATTGCATACAAGCTCTGCAGAAACACACACACACACACAGCTGTCGGCCTCCCATCTCTTTAGTATTGGTTGGTTCGACCAAGTTATCGAAGGCCGAAGAGTTTCTTTGTGCTTTTCCAAAGCAACAAAATAAAACATTTGTTTGGGTTGACTCCCATTGCACCACATCCATTGCCCT
This sequence comes from Salvelinus fontinalis, assembly GCF_029448725.1. Lineage (NCBI taxonomy): Eukaryota > Metazoa > Chordata > Actinopteri > Salmoniformes > Salmonidae > Salvelinus > Salvelinus fontinalis. The sequence continues at coordinate 40,322,415 of NC_074697.1, read as the reverse complement.
AAGTGGGAAAATGTGTCCCAAATTCAGAGGGCCTTTTATTGTCCCACAAACCTAAAAGGGCCTTTAAATGTAGCTACAATGTTATCCAAGACAATTGCCCACTTAAACATGACACATCATGCTTCAACAACCGTACAAATAATACTACAACACCATTGTCACTCACAACTCATCACTACTTACTATTCAGGATTCATGGCCAGATAGCTGGATCCAGAGGGCAGAATATAAAAGAAAATAAAAACAACTGTGAACAGAATTATCTTGGGCCTTTCACAGATGCTTTGTGTTGACGTTCTTCAGACAGCATCTTGTATGATGAGCCGGGAGTCCTATCATTTATTAAAACCTAAGATCATGTTTCAATGCTGTCATTACCCGAGTCTTAAAGCTGTAGCCTGGTATAGCTTGGGAACTGACTGATCACAAAACCCATACATTCATTCACTGCCTCCAGGAACAAATAAGTTCAAAACAGGTTGTTTTATTCTCAAGATTTGGTTAAAGGAGTCACAGATTACATGTTACAGTACAGTAGTCTAGAGAATGTTTTAAAAATCTTTCAGTCTGGAAAAACAAAAGTTAATTGAAGTTCAGTGAAAAGGTTACTTTTTCATAAAAACATTTCTTCAGCATTGACAAAATATATCTAAAACATTCGCAAAACTTTCCTAAAAAGTTGGACACTCAATATAATTTAAACTCAATACAAAATGAAAATACATTAAATTGAAGTGCAAATGCTACAAATATGGCCAGTTTCTATTTAGTCGTCTCGTAGTTGTAGTGGGATTTATTGCCAGTTCAAAAACCAAACCACCTAACCTTTGGATAGCAATATGAGAGGTTGGCAGACGAAAACTCATTCATACCTTCCACATGTATGTGCTGCTCTTTTTTTTGTAATCTAATCGATATACCCAAATTAATCTAGAAATGTGGCTGGTTATGCTTGAAGTGTTTGGATGACCGGTCTTTGCATACTTCTTAGAGGAAACCTACAAATGAGGCCATGTAAAACAAAACAGGCTCAGATAAAGTTCGCTTACCCTCAAAAAGCATTTTTAGAGTATTGCACAAGTTTTTCTTTGACAGACATCCTTGCTATGTCCACTCTTGTTCCATTCAGTAATTTATTTTATTTACCATAGTTCTGGAACCATGACACGTGGATGCATTGCTCTTTATCATCAAAGGTATCACAAAACAGTCACTAGTTAGAAAGCTCATCTCCAGTATATAAAGATATTCATAATTTTATTTTAGCTTCCTGCTATTCAGTACTCTATACTAGTGGCAGCATACTCATTCTCTAGGTGAATCCGCAAACAGTATTAATGACATGATCTCAGTCCACAGGCAAGCACTTCACAGGTAGGGTCCGTGTGTATGTTGTGTTGGGTTCTGTAGGTGAACTGGGAGTTAAGAAGGCGGGTGGCCATTGACCTTGTCCCGCAGGAGAGCCAGGGCATTGGTGGAGAAGTCTCGCAAGACGCTCACAGTCTCTCGCTGCATCTCCAGGGAGTCGCGTACAAACTCCTGCTGCGACTCCACCAGCTGCTGCACGGACTGGGCCAAGGCCTCCAGAGACCCCGACACGGCCCCTAGCAGGGCAGTAGTGGCCTTCTGCTCCTTGAGACTGAGGGAGGCACTGTGGGCTAGCTGCTTCCGGATTGCCCCCTGCCCCATGACTGACCCTGGAGAGGTAGAAGAGGAGGGAGGAGCAGGGAGAAAGGAAGAGGAGGGAGCTGGGAGGGAGGACGAGGAAGTAGCCATGGAGGAAGACACAGCGGTGGAAGAGGCGGCGAATCTGGAGTAGGTGCGACGAGGTTCAGCAGGAGGGCGGAAGGAGTCCATGTGCCGCAGGTCCTCTTCTAGGTCCTCAAATCCTAGACTGTTGTCTATGGGTAATACACAAACAATGTGATACACACAGAAACATGGGTGCAAACACATTTACCAACAATAAAGCGAGAGAGAAAATAGTTTTACCTTCATCGACTGGTGTCATGAATGAAAAATCATGAAACGACTGAGAAGGATCCCCTAAAAGGACAAAAATAAATAAAAATATGACAAGGGAGATAATAAAAATCAATACAACATATTGTGTTGAGTGCGAAGAGAAGAGGAGAAATGTTGTTGTGAATACAGGAAAGACTCACGGCCAAATGGCATCCGAGAAAACATGCCAATATCTTTATCTTGAGTTGTGAAAGGTGACATAGACAAGCCCATGGCGTGGGGGGTGGTGCCGGGCATACCCATATGATGAAGGCCAGCCATACCATTAGAGGTGCCAGAGGAGCGAGTCGACATTTCTGACATGTCACCAAAGTCATTCTCCTCAGGTTCATGATTCATACTGCCCATGGTGGCCTTGTTCGGAGGGGACGTGGCTAGTATTTCGTGCACCATTCTCTCCACCGGCGACAGGTTCTGGGAGATACGGACGCCATTAGGCCCTCGCATGGCCACCATCCTGCGCTTGGCGTCGCACTTTAGGTCCGCCCACTTCTTGACGATCTCCATGACCTCCCGTTGGCACTCGCTGATATTGTTGATGCAAATCGCGATGTCCGCCCATGTTCGCTTCCTCAGGTCTGACGAGGCGCCTTGGTTGAACTTGCCTGTGGCCATGAATAAAGGAAGATAATAGCACTCCAAGGAATGAAAGGCAAGCAGAGAATAAAAGAGACAAACAAATGCAAAGTGAACATATGTCTATTGAGTGCTTCATGCTGATCATGACCAAAGGCCTCACACAATACCATGCATAAACTTCGTAAATGATCAAATCCATGTGATTTGTGCACACAGTACACACTGAGTGGAGGTACTTACTTACGAGGATGTGCCTGTTTCTTTTGACCTCAGACAGCAACAGATGGACTTCATCGAAGGTGAAGCGTGACTTCCTTTTCTTCATGGGCAAGTTGCCCCCAAGTTCCTCTATTTCGCTATAGGTGAATTTGAAATTCATGTTGCACCCCTAGGCCTGTTTACACACCCAAGAGATAGCCACCTATACCTGTGAGGGCACCACCCCTGGCACTGCCAGCCTGCAGGAGAACAAAATGTAAACCACACTGCACTCCACTGATAGGAATCCCTGTGTAAAAACATTATGGTTATAAAAGACCGTGTAGCTCAGTTGGTAGAGCATGGTGCTTGCAACACCAGGGTTGTGGGTTTGATTCCCAGGACCAGAACTTTGTAAAAATGTATGCACGTATGACTGTAAGTTGCTATGGATAAAAGGATAAAAACATCTGCTAAATGGCATATAGAATGTTTTGGGGGAGATTTTATTCTGTGGGAAAAGAATATGCCGTAACCAATGGGTATTCCAGGGATCCATCCCTAAGTGTGCCTAAAACAATACTTCTGTAATGAATCAATCACTTTATTAAATAAATGTAGGCTAGGCATACATTTCAGTAGTGAGGACACCATGATTTACTATTGACGAGAATACCTGACAACAGTTCATTGTAAAACATTAAAATACAACTCTGCATGGGAATTAAATGTGGGTATTTGTCTTTAAATTAACCATTTGTATAATTAGTAGCTTCAATCTCACACTCTCTTGCTAGGCCAATGAGCATTATGCTTCCTGGTTCTTTGTTGAGCCCCCTTTAACCAGCTACAGTAGCTATTTTGCTTTGATGTTTTGCGGAACAACGTCAAAGGCCAGTGTTTTCAACCACGGTAAACGTGCATCCTGCCATGCAACGAAGAGGACAAAATACAAATTAGAAAACGAACGCAGATCTTTACCAATGTGTTATAGATAAACTGATAAGACAATTGCGAGCGGTTTATGCATTCTGCCTAACTATAGTAGCTAACATTTTGAAGGAACGTTGGCTAATGTCGGTCGCTAGCTAGCTAGCTAACGTTGGCTGGCTAGCTAGGTCGTCCGCGTTTTGTTTGCAGATTGTTTATATATATGACTTTAACTAGCTTAGTAATTAAGAATAACAAATGTGAAGTTTTGTTTCATTGGATATAGCAGGAATTACCAATATTGACGAATGTTTTTTTTCCTCTTGCAGTGTAGCTTCATAAACTTCGCACAGACGACGAGAAGAACGCTGAGTTGCGCAGACTCTGATCGCGCTTTTTCCATGACCCACGGCGGCCACGAGCGCAACATGTACGAAATCTTACCAGAATAGGAATTTGGTATGATACCAGGAATGGCCACATTACAGTTCAACGTGCATCAATCACTGCTACTGTTGTTACAGAATAACGCACATTCATTGGTTGAACGAGTACACAACCTGTGGTGACATTTCTCAACCAAGTCATGTTGCTACTAAAACACACGAAGGCTTTAAATACTAGGCTACTTAATTATAAGAAAATAGCGTACAGGAGCGGGAATAGTCCATCTAAAACAAAGTATGGGTTATATGTCAGAGATGCTTCCTTTTCTTGGCTACAAGAAACATGACACGTTACCTATGTAATTACATCGGGAACCTGTTCCAATAAGTAAGACTTGAGAAATTAAACGACCACGAAGGGACTCGAACCCTCAATCTTCTGATTCGAAGTCAGACGCCTTATCCATTAGGCCACGCGGTCTATGAACTCTGGTGTCTTTACTCTCAAATTAACCGTACCTAGCTATGTAACAAAAACATACCTGTGTTAACATAAATAATTATGCATTTTAATATTTTATATACAGAATTACAATATAAGTCCATATTTATCTTGTATACAAAATTATATGAATTATATAGTTGAACACCACAACATCAGGGGAGGGGGATGTGAGTCTACTTGATGTTATGACAATTAGGAAATTGTGTGATGGAAACCAAGTTTGACATCAGCTATATTGAAGCGCTAATATAGTCTAACCAAAACTAAAACATATCAATTGCTAGACACATGTAGATGTTAAGTCCAGTTCACAATCTCAACACAGCCTACATGGGAGAATGTGCTTACCATCATGCAACTGTTGAGTTAAATAAATAAAAACGAAAACTGAGCTATAAAGTGCATTTCAAAAACTATAGTCATCATTGACAGGCAAACCTCATTCAAGTGTTAAAAGCAAAGCAGAGACAGAATGTTGATTCTTTCCTATTTACTTTAGTCTTCCTGGTGACAACAAGCATAGCAACCCAATTCCCCTGGTGCTCCATTCTGCATCGAAGGAGGAAGGATAGCGGAGGATGGTGAAAGAGCGGAGAGGATGTGCATCTAGTTTTTAGAAAACAATCTAGCCAACAGATGGCAGCAGTGTGGTCTCCAGGCTATCTGGGTACAAGTCTCGGTAGCATTCCACTCATTGTACTCTTCTTCGTCATGTGGCAGAGACTGGCAAACAGGCTAGGGTCAATCTAGAGCCAGGTATGAATAATGATGTGTACCCTGCTGCTCAGGCTTTATGATACGGCATACACAATCATTTGGCAGGTTTTCTATGTACGTGGATGGTCACTGGACGCATATTGGCACAGAAAGACAGACAGGGAGTAGATAAGATCACACAGCAGAGAAGGACAATCTTCCTCTTTATCTTTTCATTAGATTGTTAGCTTTCTGATTGGCAGCATCAATGCGGTAGACATTGTGAATGGCCTGTAAAAACAACACATTAGATTAATGTTCAATACAGAATTGGTCATCTATTGTTATTGAATAAATGGCTGTATGGCAGGTACTTTAGGACTGACCTTGCCCTGAATGCGGTCAATCTGGACATTCTGCGTGTCGATCTCATTGCCCATGTCAAGTGCCATGCTCTTCAGGTTGCCTATGATGCTGCCTACATGTCCCAGATTCTCCTCCATCTCATCTTCGCGTGCATCATTTGTCACCCTGATAGATAGACAGACAGACAGATATAGATAAAGAGAAAACACATCAACAGAATGTATACTTTGCAGTCGTCAGTTTGTACATTTAACAAAAGTTTACGGTACATTGTTGTTTTTGCAAGGAGTATTCTCCCTGCATCCAGGGAAGTGCGCTAGGTTTTTATAAATGTCGTCTGTTTGGCCAGGTGCTCCTACAGAACATGACCAGTGACTGCTTCTACATGTCAATGTGTTATAGACGAGAGTAAATATCTCCTGGCTGCCACACACAGCCTCTGTTATGTACATAGTCATTGAAGCTATACAATAAATGAGCAAGTTGTAGTTGTAGAGATTCTAACCTGTTTTGTGCATAGCTGGATTATCTCAAATCAATGCAAGTGTCACAATCGTTATATGGTGGAAGAGAGGAGGACCAAGGCGCAGCGTGAAGTGAATACATTTTCCTCGTTTAATGACACGAAACGAACACTTTACAAACTACAAAAACAACAAACGTGACGCTATAATCACATAGTGCTGACACACACTACACATAGACATAGACAATAACCCACGAACTACCCAATGAATATGGCTGCCTAAATATGGTTCCCAATCAGAGACAACGATAGACAGCTGTCTCTAATTGAGAACCAATCTAGGCAACCATAGACATACATACACCTAGACTAGACACTGAGCCATAAACATACAAAACCCCTAGACAATACAAAAAAACACATACATCCCCCATGTCACACCCTGACCTAACTAAAATAATAAAGAAAACAAAGATAACTAAGGCCAGGGCGTGACAGCAAGGGCCAGATTCATCATAAAATATTTGTAAGCCAAAAAAATATGTGCAGACTGCAGGCAGACAGTTCAGGGTTTTTTCTGCATCAAAAAGGGGCTTTGGTGGTGGGTATGGTGGGGCATGGCAATGGGTGTGGTCAGTCTATCGGTCAAGGCCCTGGGCAAGAATTGTTATTAGGCTATCTTGGTGGCGGAAAGGATTTTGGTGTCTTAAAGCCACTTTCCCGCGATTCTACACATTTTTCCATGGAGCTGGGAGAAATTTAGCCGATTTAAAGCACATTTTTATGTTCTTATGCTCAAACATTACAACAAAATCAATACTCCAGAATTCATTATTTTTGTCTAGATTACTTTCTTCTTTTTTTTACACTGTTTGGAATTAGCGTCCCAAAAAAAGGCTTAGGTGGCCCGCCCAAGACTTTTCTGTGCAAAGAAACCCAGCGATTATTAGCCCATATCCATAATGCTGTGATATATGCCTACTGTGGGTGTACAACAATAATAAGCTGTCGTTCTCTTAGGAATTGTGAGGGCACTTGCACGTCTTTGAGTATATTCCATTGGTTGGGATTTGTTGCCTTGCTATTGGGTTCGTCATGCCTTTGACCATTATTACTTGCGTATGTAGCCTCCGCTCATGATCATCTGCTCTCTCTCATCCACCACGCGTGAGGACGGCTGGCCGGACACCACCCCATCCTGGTTGTTCCCCCACACCTTCTTATAGGCCCCACTCTCCTCAAAGTCCTTCAGCCTATGCAGAGGCAGAGCCAGACAGGATAGAGCACATCACACAGCCATACACACAGAGCTTCATATCACAGTACATTGTGTTAACTCAGAGTACAACAAAGGGTCACCTGCATGAAATAAACAAACTCCTGATCTAAGCCCTGGCATGTTGAGGAAGGAAAGCGAGTAGGAGTCTGATGCGTGGCAACTGGCAAACAAAGTGTAAAGACTGGCACACCAACATGCGCATTAATACTTGAGGAAGGAACCATGTATTCCCAATCTGCTCCTGACACTCATGACCCCTCCCACCTGCCAACACCTACTTATCACAGGAGCACAGACCGCAGCATTGGCCCAGGTCTGTGAGGTTCTTCTCAGCCTCCTTCATATCCGAGTTGATCTGGTCCAGGCCCTCCTCAATCCGCTCCAGTTGCTCTGGACAACGCAAAACGCGAGGGAAGGGTAGGAATGGGAGAGGTGGAGGAAAGTGGGGAGAATGAGGGAGAACGTAATATAACACAAAACTGTTCTATCACCAAAGCACCCAACTGACAAAAGCCAGCGGTCAAATATAATGCAATTGCGCAAATATGGTGCAAACCCCAAAACTGGGAACAGGACACAAATGATTTAGTAATGGTCTGCACATGTCCATAAAATGCCTGGTATTGTGTGGGTAGAAGATGTACCGTTTGTAAAACACACATATTTTGGGACTTGACCATCATTTTCCTGTGGTTAACTTTGGTGCAGACTTCTAGTCACCCAATCTCACAATGGAGCAAAACACAAAACAAAATAAATCATGGCCTGGAGCAGAGGCCGGATGGATGGATGGACAGACAGACGGTCTAGTTGCCGGTTGGCCTGGCGGGCACTCAGGTGACACACAGATGACAGATGTCCTCAGAACAGGCCAGACCTACTTGATGCGGGGCCAGATGCACAGGCCACATTTGGCCATGTCAGTTAGGTTTTTCTCAGCCTCTTTCATATGCTTGTTGATTTGATCCATCCCCTCATCGATGCGGTCCAGTTGCTCTGCCCATATGGGGAAGGTGGGGAGCATGAGCAGGGTGGATAGGAGAGACACAGAAGGGAACACACACATACAGTACATACACACAAAAGCAAACACACACATAGCTTACACACATCTAGTATACTGACAAAAACATGAGCACTCACTTATGGATATATATACAAGAACAAGGACCATCTAAGGTTGCTGTTGTACGATTGACCTTGATGTTATGTCCACATCTTCCAATGAGAGAAAACGATTATATAACGTCCATTCCATTACCTCCTTGTTCGTCCAGCATGACCAGGGCCCGGATTCCCGAATCTTTGCTCTGTTGAGATCAGAAACGGCCTTAGATTCACCATAATGTTGTTGTTCATGATTTTGCATTTCAACTGAATAAAATGAAGACTCTTCAGTTAAAATGTAGTTCATTATCAATAGGCAGCCTCCCCCCAAAAAATCAACCAGAGATAATGTGATTATAATGACGACGACGTGTCATTATTAGGGCTTGGTCAACAGAGGCAGAGTGAGTGGCAGCTGCTGAGACTCCCATACCTCCTCTACTAGCTGCATCATACGACGGGTACTCTCCAGGGACTGGATGAGGAGGGACAGAGAGACAGGACACCATTAGAGGATTGAGTTACCTTAGATACAGGACTAAAAACATTTCAAATCCTGAGGGTGAGGCTGAAAACCTGTCCACTTCCACAGATGAAAGGCACTAATCAAGATCACTCCGCGTGAGTCATATTTAATACTATACATGTTGCACTGTCTTAGGGCTCTGTCTTTAAAGCTACAACAGTATTTGTATTGCCCAAATATGGAACAGTAAACAAATTACAACACTATTCTCTCGGTGAAAGTATTTCCATTGGTAATCAATCTTAGAAGACACACTGTGACATCATCTCATTGAATTCTGCCCCTTTCCCCTGTTTTTCATAGAACTTCTGTGGAGATTGAAACATCCTGTACTGATCTAATGGCCTGTTATATTTCCACACAACAAGGCTTAGGCTATAAACAAACAGACTCATTTCAGTAGTCTGTGTGCCAAGAATGTGTTTGTACAGATAGCTGGGGACATTCTCCACGGTATTTCCTGATGCTGAGGTAATGGGACTGGGAAATGGCTGTGATGTGCAGTAAGTAACCTTTACCCAAAGGGGAAACCCTCTGGGAGAGAGGCTTAGGGTGATGTCACTGTGTAATCTCTGAATGTTCCAACTCTGAAAACAATGCCCGGGTATGGCAGGTAACCTTTTCTATAGCTCCTGGCATGATTTACCCTTTATTGTGTGGGCCAATGGTCAACAGCCAATGGCTATGGGGACATTGTGTATTGATCTTAAAAGTTCAACTGAACCTTCTGTTGTTGATATTTCATAGTTAAATAAGTGTGTGCTCTTTAGATGATATGTGACATTACCTCCTCTGTCACCTGGTTGGCCCTCCTCTGCAGCTCCTCATGCTCTGTCCTCACAGGTGAGTCGGCAGCCATCTTGCCTGACATCTACAGCAGCCGCGGGAGGACAGCACAGTCTGGTTTGCTCAGTAGCCTCTTTCCCAAGAGGCAAGGCTAGTGCATCAGGTGGCTTTGACAACAGTCCTGGTTAAGACAATGAAAACAGTGCAACAGTACAGAGTGCAGTAAATAGAAAATCTAGGCAGTATCATCCAGAAACTCTGACATGGTAACCCTAACACCCAGTAATGTGGTTTAACATTGACTCGGGAAGGGAATGACATTAACTGAATGAAATTTGCCCTCTAATTACCATTGCTCTTTGAGTGAGCTTGAGGACATGGAACAGTACTATTAAGGACACATGGGATCAATCATGATTTCAACATGGTCTGTTGGTTCAACGCTGTGGCTACACAGTCTTTCTGTCGTGCGCAATTGGAGCCCCATAGTTCTGAAAACCTGAACATTTTCACCTGGCATGTCAGTTTGATGACTGAATTTTCAACCCTTTGTTTTCTCCTCACCCCTCCCATCCCCACTCGACTCTGTGCCTCTGCTGCCAACCCTTTCAGATCATGTTCCATTCATTGCTTAACATAATTACTGCTCATTTCACAAAACCTCTCTTGTTCCTCAGACCCTCACACCTACATGCATCCCACCTACACTCCTTCCATTCTGTTGTGAGGGAGTTGACAGTGCACCATGGAGCAGCATCCTTATAATTACCATTAATCACCACCTGCCTCACCCAGGCAACATGCTGAGAGGCAAGAGGAGAGGGAGAGAAAGAAAGAAAGAAATGGAGAGAGAAGAAGAGTGAGAGAGGTGGGGGAGGAAGAAAGGCCGAAGGAAAGAAAAGAGACAACCAGAAGTAACAACAGTATGTTTTGTCTCGTACTGAATAACACGTACTGTATATATGATGACGGCTAGTAGTTGTTGTATAAGGAGACCCACAGGAAAAGCTGGTTTTCTGGGGAGTCACACCTGGAAGGAGACTTTGAGAACTTAATTGCCAAAGAAAAACCAGAGCTCTTTTATCTCAATGCAGATTCCCCGTCTCCTGCCATGATTCAATGAGAACGGTATCTGCTGTACCAGATAGACAGATGAGAGTGAGACATACAATACATCTTGACCAAAGGCTTCCTGTTGCACTCCTACTGCACCACCTACGCATCACATCGTTGATGGTAATGACAGCCATTTCCACAACTCATGAAGGAGACATAACAGGGTTGCCTATCTTTCAGACACAGAACTTACTCTATTAAATAAACTGAAGTATTGTGTGTAACGTGCCTGTTTTTGTATGCTTAAATAGAAGGAAATAACAAATATAAAAGAAAAGTCACAGTCGCAAGCAGCACAGTTATATGACAAGCAAAGGTAGTTATTTTTTTATTTGATTAATTTAACCTTTATTTAACTAGGCAAGTCAGTTAAGATCAAATTCTTATTTACAATGATGGCTTACCAAAGTGCAAAAGTCCTCCTGCGGGACGGGGGCTGGGATTAAAAATGTAAATATATGACAAAACACACATCACAACAAGAGAACCACCACAACACTACATAAAGAGAGACCTAAGACAACAACATAGCATGGCAGCAACACATGACAACAACATGGTAGCAACACAACATGGCAGCAGCACAACATGGTAGCGGAATAAACATGGTACAAACATTATTGGGCACAGACAACAGCACAGTGTGTAAAGTTAGCGTGTCCTCATTACACGTTTGACGAATGAATAAAACAGAAGGATTGAAATGAGACAAGCACGCTGATTCATAGCTTAGCCATGGGGAAAATTGGTACCGTGGGGAGGGCACGCTTTTGATGCCTTTTAAAAAGCTGATTCATTGGTAGTGTAGCGTGTATTATTATCTTCCATGAGTGCACAGTTGCTTGATGAAGTGCAAGTTGTCATACCACCCACCAGCCACCTGTAACCAACACCAAAGAAGACCCCTAGCCATGCTCTATAAACTGAGTGACAACTATGGATGCATAGCCAATGTACAGTCGTGGCCAAAAGTTTTGAGAATGACACAAATATACATTTTCACAAAGTCTGCTGCCTCAGTTTGTGTGATGGCAATTTGCATATACTCCAGAATGTTATGAAAAGTGATCAGATGAATTGCAATTAATTGCAAAGTCCCTCTTTGCCATGCAAATGAACTGAATCCCCAAAAAATATTTCCACTGCATTTCAGCCCTGCCACAAAAGGACCAGCTGACATCATGTCAGTGATTCTCTCGTTAACACAGGTGTGAGTGTTGGCAAGGACAAGGCTGGAGATCACTCTGTCATGCTGATTGATTTCGAATAACAGACTGGAAGCTTCAAAAGGAGGGTGGTGCTTGGATTCATTGTTCTTCCTCGGTCAACCATGGTTACCTGCAAGGAAACACGTGCCGTCATCATTGCTTCAAGAACTTCAAGGAGAGCAGTTCAATTGTTGTGAAGAAGGCTTCAGGGCGCCCAAGAAAGTCCAGCAAGTGCCAAGACCGTCTTCTAAAGTTGATTCAGCTTCGGGATCGGGGCATCACCAGTACAGAGCTTGCTCAAGAATGGCAGCAGGCAGGTGTGAGTGCATCTGTACGCACAGTGAGGTGAAGACTTTTGGAGGATGGCCTGGTGTCAAGAAGGGCAGCAAAGAAGCCATTTCTCTCCAGGAAATACATCAGGGACAGACTGATATTCTGCAAAAGGTACAGGGATTGGACTGCTGAAGACTGGGGTAAAGTAATTTTCTCTGATGAATCCCCTTTACGATTGTTTGGGGCATCTGGAAAAAAGCTTGTCCGGAGAAGACAAGGTGAGCGCTACCATCAGTCCTGTGTCATGCCAACAGTAAAGCATCCTGAGACCATTCATGTGTGGGGTTGCTTCTCAGCCAAGGGAGTGGGCTCACTCACAATTTTGCCTAAGAACACAGCCATGAATACAGAATGGTACCAACACATCCTCCGAGAGCAACTTCTCCCAACCATCCAGGAACAGTTTGGTGACGAACAATGCCTTTTCCAGCATGATGGAGCACCTTGCCATAAGGGAAGAGTGATAACTAAGTGGCTCGGGGAACAAAACATCGATATTTTGGGTCCATGGCCAGGAAACTCCCCAGACCTTAATCCCATTGAGAACTTGTGGTCAATCCTCAAGAGGCAGGTGAACAAACAAAACCCCACAAATTCTGACAAACTCCAAGCATTGATTATGCAAGAATGGGCTGCCATCAGTCAGGATGTGGCCCAGAAGTTAATTGACAGCATACCAGGGCAGATTGCAGAGGTCTTGAAAAAGAAGGGTCAACACTGCAAATATTGACTCTTTGCATCAACCTCATGTAATTGTCAATAAAAACCTTTGACACTTATGAAATGCGTGTAATTATACTTCAGTATTCCATAATAACATCTGACAAAAATATCTAAAGACACTGAAGCAGAAAACTTTGTGGAAATTAATATTTGTGTCATTCTCAAAACTTTTGGCCACGATTCGTACAGCTAAATGCCTTTCTTGCTTGCTCTTTCAAAACAATGCAGTAATGAAAATCAGTAGTACTATAATAAATAAATAAAAAGCCAAATAGAACAAAAACACACAAGAAATAGAACTGTAAGGACTGCAAACAAAATGTAGCCCTACAATGTTTCAGAATGCGTGGGCAGTTCATCATAAAACATTGTTGAATTCAAATGTTCTGCTGACAGATCCCCGACAATTTGCCATTGTTTTCTCGTTCAGAAACGGACACAGTCCTGTTCCAGATACAGCATAAATTACTGGCTAAGATTAAAACATTCTGCCAACACAGTAAATAGACCGGTAGCTTATGTAATATTTATGTAATATTTGACAGTATGAGTAGGTTACAGTATTGCTGTGTCGATAGGAGCGCGACATCATTGCCTATTTTATCTCAGAGTCTATACCAAGGCAGGAAATCCTGTGACTTGTGTCATTCTCAAAACTTTTGGCCACGACTGTTCATTACATAACCAATGCATAACCTATCAGAAGGGACATATCTGAATATTTGATTTCCCTCAAACTTAACAGCTGACAAACTTGTGAGAGTATCATACAGTATCTGAATCTGATCACAAAGTGTGTGTTTGTTTGCCAACATGTGTGTTTGTCAACATGCTCAGAGCGATATATTCATCTAACGTTAACCTGCTGTAAATGTCAACCTGCATGGCCCCTGAAAAGGGCAGAGATGATTGGTCACAGCATGACCTGTTTTCTGACATCATGGATCATGGTTACCCGCTGAAGAGGACTGCCGAGTGGAGGGCGCATTGAAAACGCTATGCCACAGTAATTACCACTGATGAGTAAATACCATTCATTGTACATCCCCACTAGAATACTAATCTACCCCCTACAGTAAAACACTAATAAGAGAATATTATGTTATCAAAACCTGTTTTTTTTTTTTTCAGGAAGAGCATTGATAACAGGACGGGGTGCAGCTACAAGGCATGGGAGGATTCAGCACATTGTCTTGTGCAAGACCTATTACTGTAATGTTTACATAATATCAAGTAACCTGCATGTTTGTTTACATCAATACTAGATACTGATATTTTAGATTTTCTATATAACTTTCCCTTTATCAAACAATAGATTTTGCCATACTTTGTTGTAACTGTTTTAGGCTATAAATAAATAGCTAAACAGTGTCAATGTGATGGGTCAAGCTTAGCCTCCACATAGCCTATATTATAATATAAAAATCACGCAAAACTTAGGCCTACGTCTATAAAGTGATAAACACAGTTAAACAAACCTGTAACTTTACCTTTAACTTAAATGAGAGGTCGTGTTGGCCTCGAATTTGCCCAACAATCCACTGGAACATCCGTCACCTGTTTGTTCATTGATCTACAAGGTCCCTCAGCATCATCTCGGAGGTTTTTGTTCCTTCCTTCCAAGTCGGCTCTGCCCGGAGGTAAGTCCAATCACACGCCCCGATTACCATCCGCTCACCCAATTGGTGGCTCTGTCTATAACTTTACACCCCGACAAGGGACTCTCTAATTCTCTTGGCTCTGCTCCAAGTCCTTCTTCTTCGATCACGCCCTTTTGAACAGCCGTTCTCTCGTTGCTCTGGAAACGGCCCTGGTACCTGTGCAAATCATCAGCCGCTGTTCTTCAGTGTCCTTCTCCTTTTTCCGATGCAGTGTGTAAATAAAGTTAACAGGCAGCCAAGATTTGATTATTAGTTGGCAGAGGGGGAAGTCAAGAGTGGTGCTGATGAATAACTGAATAACAATCAGCTTTATTATTGACTTGGTTTGTAAAAGTCAATCAAATAAGTACAATAAAAATAAATATTAAAGTTATTTACAAACATATGACATAACATTTCTTTAATAAATTATAATAAATTACAGCTTTAAGTATTAGGTAATATTACACCAATATTGAGCACTATAATTTATATATTACATTACATGACATAGCAGTATGGAATGTTTGACCAAAAGTGTGTTGCCGGATAAAAGGAAAACACAAAACTTTAAAATATTTGGAATCTAAAAAGGGAGTTGAGTTTGGCCTATTGGAGAGAAAGTAGATTTGTGTTTTCCCTGTGTTGCTGCAATTCTGCCATCTAGTGATGAATTTAATTAACATTCAAATCAAATCAAATCTTATTGGTCACATACACATGGTTAGCAGATGTTATTGTGAGTGTAGCGAAATGCTTATGTCTCTAGATCCGACAGTGCAGCAGTATCTAACAGGTAATATCTAACAAATTCTACAACAAAACCTAATACACACAATCTAGTAAAGGAATGGGATGAGGATATATTCGTGCAAAATATATGGATGAGCAGTGACAGAGCCGCGAAGATGCAATAGATAGTGAAGGATACAGTATACGGTATATAGAAATGAGATGAGTAATGCGAGACATGTAAGCATTCTGGGGCCCCAGTGTAGAGGATCAGTGGAGTGGAGATGTTGTTTCCTACCTTCACCACCTGGGGGCGGCCCGTCAGGAAGTCTAGGACCCAGTTGCACAGGGCGGGGTCGAGACCCAGGGTCTCAAGCTTAATGATGAGTTTGGAGGGTACATGGTGTTGAATGCTGAGCTGTAGTCAATGAACATCATTCTTACATAGGTATTCCTCTTGTCCAGATGGTATAGGGCAGTGTGCAGTGTGATGGCGATTGCATCATCTGTGGATCTATTGGGGCTGTAAGCAAATTGGAGTGGGTCTAGGGTGACAGGTAGGGTGGAGGTGATATCACTTCATGAAGAAGTGAGTGCTATGGGGCGATAGTCATTTAGTTCAGTTACCTTTGCTTTCTTGGGAACAGAAACAATGGTGACCACCTTGAAGCATGTGGGGACAGCAGACTGGGATAGGGATTAATTGGCTGGTAAACACACCAGCCATCTGGTCTGTGCATGCTCTGAGGACGCGGCAAGGGATGCCGTCTATGCCAGCAGCCTTGCGAAGGTTAACACGTTTAAATGCTTTACTGAAGTCAGCAGCTGAGAAGGAGAGCCCACAGTCTTCGGTAGCGGGCCGTGACGGTGGCACTGTATTGTCCTCAAAGCGCGCAAAGAAGTTGTTTAATTTGTCTGGGAGCAAGATGTTGATGTCTGCGACGGGGCTGGTTTTCTTTTTGTAATCCGTTCTTTTTGTAATATGTCCCGTGTTTGAGCCATTGAATTGCGACTCCACTTTGTATCTACACTGACGCTTTGCTTGTTTGATTGCCTTACAGAGGGAATAACTACACTGTTTGTATTTTGCCATTTTTCCAGGTGCCTTGCCATGATTAAATGCGGTGGTACATGCTTTCAGTTTTGCGCAAATGCTGCCATCAATCCACGGTTTCTGGTTAGGGAAGGTTTTAATAGTCACAGTGTGTACAACATCTCCTGTACACTTCCTTATAAACTCACTCACCGAGTCAGCATATACGTCAAAGTTATTGTCTGAGGCTACCCGTATCATATCCCAGTCCATGTGATCGAAGCAATCTTGAAGCGTGGAATCCGATTGGTCAGACCAGTGTTGGATAGACCTAGGCACGGGCGCTTCCTGTATTAGTTTCTACCTGTATGAAATAACACTTAAGGTTTTCTGGGCTAACAATGTAAGAAATAATACATAAAAAAATAAAAAATACTGCACAGTTTCCCAAGGACTTGAAGCGAAGCTGCCATCTCTATCGACGCCATCTTACAACTGAATGACCCATGAACATCTGTAAACAATAATAACAATGGTAATATGAAATACACATTTTGAATGAGAGAGAATGAAGAAATGAATGCAGCCTTTTTGTAGGCTTTCCCTGATGCTTTATGAGTGCATGGTCAACTGAAGCCACTGCAGAGAAAGCAAAATACAATAAGAGGTGTGATTATCTAGGTTTAATTTCAGTGCCTATATCCAGTCATTAAACTTAAAAATGGTCCCTAAACCCTAAACCCGTTTAAATATAGAGGAAATAGTGAAAACTAATTTACCTCCTGGATGTTGACTTTAATCCTTCCATTATCATCTTTGTCCAGAGTCATGAAGGCTCCTGGAAATGCACAAAACACTATTACTGAAGGGTAATGAAAAGTAAATAGTCTGAAAACAAGAACATAATCGGACTGAGGGGAGTATTGAGGAGGAGTAATTTATGAAGCATGGCGTCCAGTCTGACCAGGCACCCAATGAAGTTGTCAAAGTCCATGTTGCCCTGTTCGTCACTGTACCTGCGAACGATCAACTGGAAGAGCTGGTAGTTGAGAGGGAAACCTGCACACGGACATAACAGGAGAGAAAAACCAATGAGACCAAACACGTACAGTACCAGTCAAAGGTTTGGACACACCTACTCATTCAAGGATTTTTATTTATTTATTTTTTACCATTTTCTACATTGTAGAATAACAGTGAAGACATCAAAACTATGAATTACACATATGGAATCATGTAGTAACCAAAAAAGTGTTTTTAGAAGTCAAAATATATTTTATCTTTGAGATTCTTAAAAGTAGCCACCCTTTGCCTTGATGACAGCTTTGCACACTTTTGCCATTCTCTCAACCAGCTTCATGAGGTAGTCACCTGGAATGCATTTCAATTAACAGGTGTACCTTGTTAAAAGTTAATTTATGGAATTTCTTTCATTCTTAATGCGTTTGAGCCAATCAGTTGTATTGTGACAAGGTAGGGGTGATATACAGAAGATAGCCCTACTTGGTAAAATACCATATTATGGCAAGAACAGCTCAAATAAGCAAAGAGAAATGACAATCCATCATTACTTTAAGACATGAACGTCAGTCAATCCGGAAAATTTCAAGAACTTGGAAAGTTTCTTCAAGTACAGTCAGAAAAACCATCAAGGGCTATGATGAAACTGACTCTCATGAGGACCGCCACAGGAAAGAAAGACCCAGAGTTACCTCTGCTGCAGAGGATAAGTTCATTAGAGTTACCAGCCTCAGAAATTGCAGCCTAAATAAATGCTTCACAGAGTTCAAGTAACAAACACATCTTAACCTCTACTATGGGATTGGTGTCCCATCCCACGGGACGGTTGAGCTAACGAGCGCTATTGTGATTAGGATAAAGTTGTAAGTAACAAGAAAAATTCTCATCACATAGACACATAGACAAATTCTTGTTAATCTAACTACACTCTCCAATTTACAGTAGCTATTACAGTGAAAAAATACCATGCTTGAGGAGAGTGCACAACAACAAAGAACTTTTAACACGGCAACTGGTTTGATACATTCACCTCTGAAGGTAAATAATGTACACTACCAATCAAAAGTTTGGGGTCACTTAGAAATGTCTCTTTTTTTCTTTCTTTTTTTAAAGCACCTTTCTTGTCCATTAAAATAACATCAAATTGATCAAAAATACGGTGTAGACATTGTTAATGTTGTAAATGACTATTGAAGCTGAAAACACCTGATTTTTAATGGAATATCTACATAGGCGTACAGAGACCCATTATCAGCAACCATCACTCCTGTGTTCAAATGGCATGTTGTGTTAGCTAATCCAAGTTTATAATTTTAAAAGGCTAATTGATCGATAGAAAACCCTTTTGCAATTATGTTAGCACAGCTGAAAACTGTTGTTCTGATTAAAGAAGCAATAAAAGAAGCAATAAAACTGTCCTTCTTAAGACTAGTTGTTCACCGGACGTGCTACATGGGCTGTTTTCAGCTCTCTAGAGACCGCAGGAGCGGAGATACTCTTAATGATCGGCTATGAAAGCCAACTGACATTTACTCCTGAGGTGCTGACTTGCTGCACCCTCGACAACTACTGTGATTATTATTATTTGACCATGCTGGTCATTTATGAACATTTGAACATCTTGGCCATGTTCTGTTATTATCTCCACCCAGCACAGCCAGAAGAGGACTGGCCACTCATAGCCTGGTTCCTCTCTAGGTTTCTTCCTAGGTTTTGGCCTTTCTAGGGAGTTTTTCCTAGCCACCGTGCTTCTACACCTGCATTGCTTGCTGTTTGGGGTTTTAGGCTGGGTTTCTGCACAGCACTTTGAGATATCAGCTGATGTAAGAAGGGCTATATAAATACATTTGATTTGATTTGATTTGAGTATCTGGAGAATCAGCATTTGTGGGTTCGATTACAGGCTCAAAATGGCCAGGAACAAAGAAATTTCTTCTGAAACTCGTCAGTCTATTCTTGTTCTGAGAAATGAAGACTATTCCAAGAAACTGAAGTTCTCGTACAACGCTGTGTACTACTCCCTTCACAGAACAGCGCAAACTGGCTCTAGCCATAATAGAAAGAGGAGTGGGAGGCCCCGGTGCACAACTGAGCAAGAGGACAAGTACATTAGTGTGTCTAGTTTGAAAAACAGACACCTCACAAGTCCTCAATTGGCAGCTTCATTAAATAGTACCCGCAAAACACCAGTCTCAAAGTCAACAGTGAAGAGGCGACTCCAGGATTCTGGCCTTCTAGGCAGAGTTCCTCTGTCTAGTGTCTGTGTTTTTTTGCCCATCTTACTCTTTTCTTTTTATTGGCCAGTCTAAGATATGGCTTTTCTTTGCAACTCTGCCTATCTCTGGAAGTATGTTAACAAAGGCTTTTCAGCTGTTGAACTATGGCAAGGTCGAACTAATTTCTAAATCTACATTTATTTTAGTAAAGAAGTGATAGAGCAACCAGAGTCAGAGCAACCAATCAGCGTCATTGTAGCTGTTCTACCTACCACCCATACAGCACTCCCTCCACAAGAAACCACATCCTCTTCTCCTGTTCAATTAATTTCCCGCCACACTGAAAAGGACTGTACATACATACCTCTGTGCCCATCTCATTGCAACATGATCCATCCAAGGCCAAAGCTGGACGCCTGAAATGTGGTAAATGTAAACAAGATGCCACAGTAGTGTGTGTGTGTGTGTGTTTTTGTGTGTGTATGTATGGATGGAGTTCCAAGAAAAGACATTAGAAGATAGCAAATGGAGATAGTGATGAGAGTGAGGGCATATAGTATGAAAATAAAGACCCGTTGGGATCTAAAATGTGTGTGAGATGCCCTCTTGTGTCTCCTTTTTGTCCGTTTGAGGACACTATAGTCACCCTGGTGGAGGTTCTGGTATTTAACACTGCTATTTAAGTCTGAGCAGAAGTTGACAAAACCTTCAAAGGTCTATTTGGTTCTATGTAGAACCCTCTGTCGAATGGAGCCCAAAAGGGTTCTACCTAGAAACAGAAGGGGTTCTACCTGGAACTAAAAAGGGATCTCCTATGGGGACAGTGGAAGAATCCTTTTAGGTTGCACATTTTTATCTGAGTGTAGGCCTATATTGCAGTGGTGGTTCTGTGGTTTTCTGTAAAAAATAAAAAAATAAATTGTTCTTTGGTGGTGGGGAGTTAAGATAATCGAAAATAATATGAAACATCCCCACTTTTAGCACACATTTGCAAGCTGGCAAGTAACCTCCTTTGTGTGCTGAGACATGTGTGATCACTGAACATTGACAGGACCGACAAAAAAAAAGACATACTCACATGCAAACAAAAGATAACATGTGTCTAACTTGCACCGTTATGCAATTATTAAGAGATACAAACAGCTAATCCTGGCTGTTCTATCATTCATTTATTGATGCAAGCCTATCAGAGATGTCAAGGTGGTACCCAAGCACATGCCATGTGTATATGTGACACACACAAATATGTATGGTCATATTTTTTGTTTTATTTTGTTTGTTATTTCATGGAGCCATCCCTTGTATTATTTTCTAGGCCTCCCAGGTATTTACATTTAATGTATGTATATGATTACTGTCGCTAGGGGGGAGCTGTGACATCAATTGAAATGCGTTAGTGAGAAATACGTTAGTGTAAAGGCAGTCCTCCTCCTCTTCATCTTCGGAAGAGGAGGAGTATTGAGGGAACCAAGGCGCAGCGTAGTGAAAAGACATATTTTATTAACGAAACACGAACATGATTAAACTAACAAAAACAACAAACGGTGTAGACAGACCTAGAAGACGTACTTACATAAAACAAGAAAAACGCAGGAATAGGAACATAGGCTACACAAACCGAACAAACCGTAAACCGAGTGGTGTACAGACACAGACATGGAAGACAATCACCCACGAACACTGTGAAAACGCCTACCTAAATATGACTCTTAATTAGAGGAACGCAAAACACCTGCCTCTAATTAAGAGCCATACCAGGCAACCCAATAAACCAACACAGAAACAGAAAACATAGAATGCCCACCCAAACTCACGTCCTGACCAACTAACACATATAACAAACTAACAGAAATAGGTCAGGAACGTGACAGTTAGTGAGATCGTTAGTGAGATCGGCAGGTCTTGGAGGTTTCTTCTTCAATTTTGGAGAATGACTACTACTGAAAACTAACTATAAATGTAACCTATTAATTCAGGTATGTAATGTACAAAAGTGCAATATGACTCAAAATATTGAGGTAACATGGTTAACTACATAGTCCATGAGGTTGGTGACGTTTGAATGCAAATGAGGGGGGTTTTAATGTGAAGTGAAAAACTGGTTGGTATTTTCCCCATTGTAAGTAATGGAGTTTGGCTAGATTGCTAATGGTTTACATGTAACGTTAACTTTTTAACTTCTTATGGCTGCAGGGGCAGTATTGAGTAGCTTGGATGAAAGGTACACAGAGGTGCCCAGAGTAAACGGCCTGCTCCTCAGTCATAGTTGCTAATATATGCATATTATTATTAGTATTGGATAGAAAACACTCTGAGGTTTCTAAAACTGTTTGAATTATGTCTGTGAGTATAACAGAACACATATGGCAGGCAAAAACCTGAGAAGAAATCCAAACAGGAAGTGGAAATTCTGAGGCTGGTCGATTTTCAACCAAGATCCTATTGAAATCACAGCGAGATATGGATGAGTTTGCACTTCCTACGGCTTCCACTAGATGTCAACAGTCTGTAGAACCTTGTCTGATGCCTCTACTGTGAAGTCTGCCATGACCTGACCATTCTTTGACCATACGCGTTCACATGAGAGGGAGCTCTGTTCCATCGCTCATCTGAAGTCAATGTAATTCTCCGGTTGGAACGTTATTCAAGATTTATGTTAAAAACATTCTAAAGATTGATTCAATACATCGTTTGACATGTTTCTACTGACTGTTACGGAACTTTTGGACAATTCGTCAGCTTTAGTGAACGCGCTTCCTGACGTTGGATTTGTTTACCAAACACGCTACAAAAATAGCTATTTGGACATAAATGATGAACATTACCGAACAAAACGAACATTTCTTGTGGAAGTGGGAGTCCTGGGAGTGCATTCCGACGAAGATCAGCAAAGGTAAGTGAAGATTTATGATGCTTTTTATGAGTTTTGTTGACTGCACAATTTGCCGGGTAACTGTATGGCTTGCTTTTGTGGCTGAACGCTGTTTTCAGATGATTGAATATTGTGTTTTGCCATAAAGTATTTTGAAATCTGACACAGCGGTTGCATTAAGACCAAGTGTATCTTTAATTCTATGTAAAACATGTATCTTTCATCAAAGTTTATGATGAGTATTTCTGTTATTTGACGTGGCTCTCTGCAATTTCTCCGGATATTTTGGAGGCATTTCTGAACATGGCTCCAATGTAAACCGAGGTTTTTGGATATAAATATGAACTTAATCGAACAAGACATATATGTATTGTGTAACATGAAGTCCTATGAGTGTCATCTGATGAAGATCATCAAAGGTTAGTGATTAATTTTATCTCTATTTGTGCTTTTTGTGACTCCTCTCTTTGGCTGGAAAAATGACTGAATTTTACTGTGAGTTGGTGGTGACCTAACATAATCGTTTGTGGTGCTTTCGCTGAAAAGCCTATTTGAAATCGGACACTTTGGTGGGATTAACAACAAGATTACCTTTAAAATGTTATAAGATACATGTATGTTTGAGGAATTTAATTATGAGATTTCTGTTGTTTGAATTTGGCGCCCTGCACTTTCACTGGCTGTTGTCATATCACCCCTTTAACGGGATTGCAGCCATAAGAAGTTTTTAAGAGAAGGGATTAAGATGTCATCTGAATTTATGAAAATAGTGTTTATTAGTTCGCTAATTTGATGCTAACCAAATTTAGCCTGGCTAAGCACCAGTTAGCTCTAGGCTAGTTTGTTTCAGTCAATGTTAGCTTACATGTTAGTGGTTAATAATGTAGTGGTTGATGTATTGTTTCACATAGGTCTCCAGTAATTTATATATTTTTCTAAATTGACACTGATAACACAGTGAGTTATATACACTGCTCAAAAAAATAAAGGGAACACTTAAACAACACAATGTAACTCCAAGTCAATCACACTTCTGTGAAATCAAACTGTCCACTTAGGAAGCAACACTGATTGACAATACATTTCACATGCTGTTGTGCAAATGGAATAGACAAAAGGTGGAAATTATAGGCAATTAGCAAGACACCCCCAAAAAAAGAGTGATTCTGCAGGTGGTGACCACAGACCACTTCTCAGTTCCTATGCTCCCTGGCTGATGTTTTGGTCACTTTTGAATGCTGGCGGTGCTCTCACTCTAGTGGTAGCATGAGACGGAGTCTACAACCCACACAAGTGGCTCAGGTAGTGCAGTTCATCAAGGATGGCACATCAATGCGAGCTGTGGCAAAAAGGTTTGCTGTGTCTGTTAGCGTAGTGTCCAGAGCATGGATGCGCTACCAGGAGACAGGCCAGTACATCAGGAGATGTGGAGGAGGCCGTAGGAGGGCAACAACCCAGCAGCAGGACCGCTACCTCCGCCTTTGTGCAAGGAGGTGCACTGCCAGAGCCCTCAAAATGACCTCAAGTAGACCATAAATGTGCATGTGTCAGGATATGGTCTCACAAGGGGTCTGAGGATCTCATCTCGGTACCTATTGGCAGTCAGGCTACCTCTGGCGAGCACATGGAGGGCTGTGCGGCCCCACAAAGAAATGCCACCCCACACCATGACTGACCCATCGCCAAACCGGTCATGCTGGAGGATGTTGCAGGCAGCAGAACGTTCTCCACGGTGTCTCCAGACTCTGTTACGTCTGTCACATGTGCTCATGTGCTCAGTGTGAACCTGCTTTCATCTGTGAAGAGCACAGGACGCCAGTGGCGAATTTGCCAATCTTGGTGTTCTCTGGCAAATGCCAAACGTCCTGCACGGTGTTGGGCTGTAAGCACAACCCCCACCTGTGGACGTCGGGCCCTCATACCACCCTCATGGAGTCTGTTTCTGACCGTTTGTGTCAGGTTTTGGCCAAGACTGTTCGGGTTTTGGTCACTAGATGTCCCCATTGCACCTTTTTTGTACCTTTTGTTTTTCTTGCTCTAATTATTATTTGCACCTGTAGGTCATTCCCTTGTTAGTATTTAAACCCTGTGTGTTCCTCAGTTCCTTGCTCAGTGTTTGTAAGTTAGCACCCAGCCCCAGCCCAAGCCTTGTTTTATACAGATATTTCTCTTGTTGGATTTTCCAGAAGTTCTCTGGTTTAGTTCTTGTGTATTATTTGAGTAGTCTTTTGAGGTTTGTTTTTCCCTGCTGTTTTTTACCACTTTGTGGAGTTTCTTTTGTATTTTGGAGGATTTCCATTTTGTGCCTCTTGGCTTTATTTTTGGACATTGTGGATTTAGTTTCTTTGCCTGAAGATTTTGTTCTTTTATTAAACCACCATCTCTAGTACTGCTGTGTCTGCCTCATCTTCTGGGTTCTGACGATTATTAGTGACTGTTTCTCGCACCGGGTCCTGACAGAAACACTGAGCCATTATAATGAACCCAGAGGCAGCCAGTACCCAGGATTTTTTTTCCATGCTGTCCCACCACGAGGGGACTGTCCAACGCCACGAAGCTGCTCTGGTTCAGCAAGAGGCCTTAATGGCTAGACATTCTCAACTTCTGTCAGAGATGCTGACTTCCATAAAGCAGATTTCGGATCGACTTTCCCCGGCAACCGCTTCTGCTCCAGTTCATCCGATTCAAGTGCCCCTGGCAGTTAACCCCCTGGCTGAACCTCGTCTGCCGCCTCCCCAACGGTTCTCAGGGGATCCGAGTGTTTGTAAGGGGTTTTTCACCCAATGTTCTCTCTCCTTTGAGCTGCAACCATCGTCGTTTCCCACCGACCGGTCCAAGATAGCATATATCATCACCCTGCTGTCGGAAAAAGCCCTAGCCTGGGCTAATGCTGTGTGGGATGCCCAAAGTCCCTGCTGTGCCAGCTACTCTACCTTTGCTGAAGAATTCAAGCGAGTGTTTCAAGGTCCTACCAACGGCCCTGACCCAGCCAAACAGCTCCTGACTCTCCGCCAAGGTCGGTGCAGCGTGACGGACTATGCCATCCAGTTCCGCACTGTGGCAGCAAGTGGCTGGAACGACGAGGCGCTCACAGTGTGTTTTTTGAAGGGTCTTTCTGACACCATCCAAGATGAACTGGCCACTCGGGAACCACCGGACAACCTCGAGTCCCTTATCAAGTTGGCTTCACGCATAGACCAGCGTCTGAGAGAGAGAGAACTCAACCGTAGACCGCTCACCCTAGCTCCTATTGGTTCCAGCTCCGAGTCTCCACCTTTATCCTCGCTGGCTCCACCAGAACCCATGCAGGTTGGACGCATCTCCCAGGCTGAGAGAGACCGCCGGATGAGGGAGCGATGCTGTCTATATTGCGGCAAATCGGGCCATTTCCGCTCCACGTGTCCCGGGCTCCAGGGAAACGCACTCTCCCGTGCAGGCCTGGGAGGACTGTAACGGGAAACATAACCTCCTCCCATCCATCCAACTCCCGCCTGCTCATTCCAGTTACCCTTTCCTGGGACGACCACGAGTTTTCTCTTCAAGCTTTGGTAGACTCTGGAGCCGCAGGTAACTTCATGGATGGGGTCTGGGCGAAGGAGAATGGCATTCCTTCTGAACCTCTAAGTGACCCCATAAGGGTTACTACGTTGGATAGAAGCCCTTTGGGATCTGGACTTGTCACTCGTGCCACTACCCCCTTGCGACTTTCAGTTTCCCAACACCAGGAAGTGATGAACTTTCATCTGATCTCCTGTTCCGAGTTCCCTCTCGTCCTTGGTTATCCCTGGCTTCACAGCCATAACCCCCACATCGACTGGTCTGTGGGCACTATCAAGCAGTGGGGTCCTACGTGCCAAGCCACTTGTATCTTCCCGAGTTCCCAGAGTTCCCCTTCCGAGTCTCTAGAATCCATCGACCTGTCCCGAGTTCCCGAGTGTTACCATGACCTCAAACTGGTATTTAGCAAACAGAGGGCCACCAAACTACCACCCCATAGACCTTACGATTGCACCATCGACCTGTTTCCGGGGACCTGCCCTCCCAGGGGTCGGATATTTTCCCTTTCTCCTCCCGAACGAGCTGCTATGGATACCTACATCAAGGACGCTCTGGCAGCAGGCCTCATGCGTCCATCTACCTCGCCGGCGGGAGCAGGGTTTTTCTTTGTGGCCAAGAAAGACGGTGGATTACGACCTTGCATTGACTACCGGGGACTCAATGCCATAACCGTCCGTAACCGCTACTCGCTACCCCTTATGGCCACAGCCTTTGAGCTGCTCCAGGAAGCAGTTGTCTTCACTAAGCTTGACCTGCGGAACGCATACCATCTTGTGCGGATCAAACCCGGGGACGAGTGGAAGACCGCTTTCAACACGCCTACTGGTCACTACGAATACTCGGTGATGCCCTTCGGCCTGACCAACGCCCCGGCTGTGTTCCAAGCGCTCATAAACGATGTGCTTAGGGATATGCTTAACATCTTCGTGTTTGTTTACTTGGATGACATCCTCATCTTTTCGAGCTCCCTTCAAGAACACACTAAGCATGTCAGACAAGTGCTCAAACGCCTCCTAGACAGCTATTTGTACGTTAAGCCGGAAAAGTGTGAGTTCCATTCCTCTCGAGTACAATTCCTGGGATTTATAGTGGAAACCGGTCGAGTCCAGATGGACCCCAAGAAGGTAGGGGCGGTAGCGGATTGGCCCACCCCCAAGTCCGTTAAGGAAGTTCAGCGTTCATCAAGAACTTCAGCTCGGTGGCAGCCCCTCTCTCAGCTGTAACCAAGGGTGGCAACACAAGGTTTCTGTGGGGAAGAGAAGCTGAGACGGCCTTCCAAGGACTCAAGCAGCGCATCCTCTCTGCTCCCATCCTGACACTACCAACGGCGGAGGAACCTTTTGTGGTGGAGGTAGACGCATCAGAGGTTGGGGTTGGAGCTGTCCTGTCTCAGAGGGGTGAAGACAAGAAGCTTCATCCTTGCGCCTTCTTCTCTCACCGGCTTACCCCGGCCGAGAGGAATTACGATGTGGGGGATCGTGAACTCCTAGCGGTTAAGATGGCATTGAAGGAATGGAGACACTGGCTCGAGGGGGCTTCTCAACCATTTCAAGCGCTTACGGACCACAAAAATCTGGAGTATATCCAGCAGGCGAAGCGGTTGAACTCCAGACAAGCTCGATGGTCTCTTTTCTTCAGCCGATTTCAGTTCATCCTCACCTATAGACCCGGGTCGAAGAATCTCAAACCAGACACCTTGTCACGAATCTACTCTCCTGCCATTCGAGAAGAGACTGACATGACTGTCCTTCCGGCCGCTAAGATCGTGGCTCCGATCTCGTGGCAAGTGGAGGATTCCGTGAAACAAGCTCAAGCCATCGAACCGGGCCCTGGAGGAGGTCCTGCTAATCGGTTGTTTGTTCCCAAGGCAGCAAGGTCCCAAGTCCTTCTGTGGGGGCACTCCTCTCGCCTCACCTGTCACCCGGGCGTAGGTCGCACCTTGGAGTTCATCCAGCGTAAGTTCTGGTGGCCCACCATAAAAGAAGACGTTGCCACTTTCGTCAAGGCCTGTTCCGTGTGCTGCCAGGGCAAATCTTCTCACCTCCGCCCTCAAGGACTCCTTCACCCTCTATCTATTCCCCACCGACCCTGGTCCCATATCTCGTTGGACTTTATTACTGGCCTTCCTCCGTCCCATGGTAATACTACGATCCTAGTCATCATCGACAGGTTTTCTAAGGCGGACAGGTTTGTTCCCTTGACCAAATTACCTTCTGCCAAGGAAACAGCTGAGTTGGTGATTAACCATGTGGTCCGAGTCTTTGGGATTCCGCAAGATATGGTTTCCGACAGAGGTCCCCAGTTCGCCTCAAGGTTTTGGAAGGCCTTCTGCCAACTCATAGGGGCCACGGCCAGTTTATCTTCAGGGTACCATCCGGAGTCCAATGGCCAAACTGAGAGGATGAATCAGGAGCTGGAAACCA
The DNA here is from genome assembly GCF_029448725.1 of Salvelinus fontinalis. Lineage (NCBI taxonomy): Eukaryota > Metazoa > Chordata > Actinopteri > Salmoniformes > Salmonidae > Salvelinus > Salvelinus fontinalis. The sequence goes on along the minus strand of NC_074697.1, from coordinate 40,293,692 downwards.
CCCTCAGATGCATGGTTTCCAACAACCCGTCCACATGGTCATCCTTCATTGTTTGGGCAGAGTACGCGCACAACACCTTGTGCTCCTCCTCCACTGGTATATCCCCGCATGAGTGTCAGTTTGGCTATGCGCCTCTATTGTTCCCGGACCAGGAGGCAGAAGTCAGAGTGCCTTCAGCCTCGAGGTTCATCAGACGCTGTCGGCTTACGTGGAAGAAGGCACGTCTTAATCTTCTGCGTTCCTCTCAGCAGTACTAACGACAAGCCAACAGACGTCGCCGTCCCGGTCCTACCCTGTACCCCGGCCAGAGAGTATGGCTCTCAACTAAGAACTTACCACTACGGGTGGAGTCTCGCAAGCTGTCCCAGAGGTTCATCGGTCCCTTTAAGATTGCCAGGAGAGTCAATCCCGTTACTTTTCGCCTGCACTTACCCAGATCCCTTAAGATCAATCCAACATTTCACATTTCTTTATTAAAACCTGTTGTTTACGGACGGACGGGAGCCACAGCTTTTTACTGAGGTAAACAATGCAATTGTATATCAAATGATTGCATATACTGTAGTGTAAAACATGTGTGATTGACTTAGTGTTTGTCTATTGCTATTTTGCATAACGTACTTTGAGATCACTGAAACTCCACCTAAAATGGCGCCAGAGCAGAAGGCAGATGTTTTACGTGCCCCCAACCGATTGTGTTTTTTTGTTTGTTTATCTGCAATGTTTGTCACTTATTTTTTAAACTATTTTGTACATAATGTTGCCTCTACTGTCTCTTATGACTGAAAATAACTTCTAGACATCAGGACTGCAATTACTCACCACGGACTAGCAGAATCCTTTTTCTTCTTTCACGACTCTGACGAGCACCAGGCGAAGGATATACGGTTGGCTCCCTCACGAACAGGCCCCGACCCCAGTGATTTGCCGGAGAATGAGAGGCCGGAGGGCGGGCTGCCTTCTTGAGGAGTAGGAGGTTAAAAAATAAACCTCCACTACCCTCAATTCTGCTCGCAAACATGCAATCTTTGTACAATAAAATGGATGAGTTATTGGGAAGATTAAACTACCAATGGGACATTAAAAACTGTAACATCTTATGCTTCACGGGACAGGGGAACGGTCTATGTATTTTTGTAAACAACAACTGGTGCAGATCTCAAAGGATGTCTTGAGCCATTGCTCGCCTGATGTAGAGTTCCTTATGATAAGCAGCAGACCACATTACCTACCGAGAGAGTTTTCGTCTATATTCTTTGTAGCTGTTTACACACCACCACAGTCAGAGGCTGGCACCAAGATAGCATTGAATGAGCTGTATTCCGCCATAAGCAAACAAGAAAACGCTCACCCAGAGGCGGCGCACCTAGTAGTCGGGGACTTTAATGCAGGGAAACTTAAATCAGTTTTACCGTATTTCGATCAACATGTTAAATGTGCAACCAGAGGGAGAAGAACTCTGGACCACCTATACTCCACACACAGAGATGCATACAAAGCTCTCCCTCGCCCTCCATTTGGCAAATCTGACAATAATTCTATCCTCCTGATTCCTGCATACAACCAAAATTAAACCAGGAAACACCAGTGACTAGATCAATAAAAAAGTGGTCAGATGAAGCAGATGCTAAGCTACAGGACTGTTTTGCTAGCACAGACTGGAATAGGTTCCGGGATTCCTCCAATGGCATTGAGGAGTACACCACATCTGTCATTGACTTCATCAATAAGTGCATCGATGACGTCGTCCCCACAGTGACCGTACATACATACCCCAACCAGAAACCATGGATTAGAGGCAGCATCCACACTGAGCTAAAGGCTAGAGCTGCCGCTTTCAAGGAGCGGCAGATTATAAGCTTATAAGAAATCCTTATAAATCCTTATAAGAAATCCTGCTATGCCCTCCGAAATCTTGCTATGCCCTCCAAAGCGTCAAGACATGACTAAGATAGAGTCGTACTACACCGGCTCTGATGCTCGTCGGATGTGGCAGGGCTTGCAAACCATTACAGACTACAAAGGGGAAAACAGCCACGAGCTGCCCAGTGACACGAGCCTACCGGACAAGCTAAACTACTTCTATGCTCGCTTCGAGGCAAATAACTGAAACATGCATGAGAGCACCAGCTGTACCAGAAGACTGTGTGATCACGCTCTCCGCAGCCGATCTGGGTAAGACCTTTAGACAGGTCAGCATTCACACAGCCAGGCACGACTCCAACACCATCATTCAATTTGCAGATGACACAACAGTGGTATGCCTGATCACCGACAACAACGAGACAGCCTATAGGGAGGAGGTCAGAGACCTGGCCGTGTGGTGCCAGGACAACAACCTCTCCCTCAACGTGATCAAGACAAAGGAGATGATTGTGGACTACAGGAAAATCAGGACCGAGCACACCCCCATTCTCATTGACGGGGCTGCAGTGGAGCAGGTTGAGAGCTTCAAGTTCCTTGGTGTCCACATCACCAACAAACTAACATGGTCCAAGCACACCATGACAGTTGTGAAGCAGGCATGACAAAACCTATTCCCCCTCAGGAGACTGAAAGGATTTGTCATGGGTCCTCAGATCCTCAAAAGGTTCTACAGCTGCACCATCGAGAGCATCCTGACTGGCTGCATCACTGCCCGGTATGGCAACTGCTCAACCTCTGACCGCAAGGCACTACAGAGGGTAGTGCGAACGGCCCAGTACATCACTGGGACCAAGCTTCCTGCCATCCAGGACCTCTATACCAGGCGGTGGCAGAGGAAGGCCCTGAAAATTGTCAAAGACTCCAGCCACCCTAGTCATAGACTGTTCTCTCTGCTACCACACGGCAAGCGGTACCGGAGCACCAAGTCTAGGTCAAAAATGCTTCTAAACAGCTTCTACCCCTAAGCCATAACACTCCTGAACATCTAGTCAAATGGCTACCCAGACTATTCACATTGCCCCCCCCCCCACACACACACACCACTGCCGCTCCCTGTTGTCATCTATGCATAGTCACTTTAATTAACTCTACCTACATGTACATACTACCTCAACTAACCGGTGCCCCCGTACATTGACTCTGTATTGGCACCCCCCTGTATATATATTTTTTTACTGCTCCTCTTTAATTACTTGTTACTTTTATCTCTTATTCTTATCCGTATTTTTTGAAACTGCACTGTCGGTTAGCGGCTCGTAAGTAATCATTTCACTGTAAGGTCTACACTTGTTGTATTCAGCGCATGTGACTAATAAAATTGGATTTGTTGTGGTGGAAGTTGTCAAACCAGATCAGAACTCCTTCGAGGACCACCTTCAGGCACGGGCTGAGAAGGATGTGGAAGTAAGAAATGCATTTGTAATAATATAAAATATAATTGCATTTATCTCTATTATCAATCACGGTGAGACTCAATTTGAACAAGGCACAGGAAGAACAGAAGGAGAGCCACCGGAGGAGAATCAACGGGATCAATTGATTTGACATCCGGGCAGATGACTTGGCTTGGAAGAAGGACGAAAGGAAGGCGAGACCTGGGAAACGTATACTGCTCTTTCGCTCCTAGCTGGCGTCACCATCCGTTAACGTGAATATAAAAATCTCAGATGATAACTACAGGTGAAGTCGGAAGTTTACATACACTTTAGGAAAATACATTTAACTCTGTTTTTCACAATTCCTGACATTTAATCCTATAAAAATGTCCCTGTCATAGGCAGGTTATGATCACCACTTCATTTGAAGAATGTGAAATGACAGAATAATAGTAGAGAGAATGATTTATTTCAGCTTTTATTTCTTTCATCACATTCACAGTGGGTCAGAAGTTTACATACACTCAATTAGTATTTGGTAGCATTGCCTTTAAATTGTTTAACTTGGGTTTCGGGTAGCCTTCCACAAGCTTCCCACAATAAGTTGGTTGAATTTTGGCCCATTCCTCCTGACAGAGCTGGTGTAACTGAGTCAGGTTTGTAGGCCTCCTAGATCGCACACGCTTTTTTAGTTCTGCCCACAAATGTTCTATAGCATTGAGGTCAGGGCTTTGTGATGGCCACTCCAATACCTTGACTTTGTTGTCCTTAAGCCATTTTGACACAACTTTGGAAGTATGCTTGGGATCATTGTTCATTTGGAAGACCCATTTGCAATCAAGCTTTAACTTCCTAACGGATGTCTTGAGATGTTGCTTCAATATATCCACATAATTTTCCTCTTCATGATGCCATCTATTTTGTGAAGTGCACCAGTCCCTCCTGCAGCAAAGCACCCCCACAACATGATGCTGCCACCTCGTGCTTCACGGTTGGTATGGTGTTCTTTGGCTTGCAAGCCTCCCCCTTTTTCCTCCAAACATGACGGTGGTCATTATGGCCAAGCAGTTCTATTTTTGTTTCATCAGACCAGAGGACATTTCTCCCAAAAGTACAATATCTGTCCCCATGTGCAGTTGCAAACCGTAGTCTGGCTTTTTTATGGCAGTTTTGGAGCAGTGGCTTCTTCCTTGCTGAGCGGCCTTTCAGGTTATTTCAATATAGGACTTGTTTTACTGTGGATATAGATACCTTGTACCTGTTTCCTCCAGCATTTTCACAAGGTCCTTTGCTGTTGTTCTGGGATTGATTTGCACTTTTCACACCAAAGTATGTTCACCTTTAGGAGACAGAACGCATCACCTTCCTGAGCGGTATGACAGCTGCGTGGTCCCATGGTGTTTATACTTGCACACTATTGTTTGTACAGATGAACGTGGTACCATCAGGCATTTGGAAATTGCTCCCAAGGATGAACCAGACTTGTGGAGGTCAACAATTTTTTTCTGAGGTCTTGGCAGATTTCTTTTGATTTTCCCATGATGTCAAGCAAAGAGGCACTGAGTTTGAAGGTAGGCCTTGAAATACATCTACAGGTACACCTCCAATTGACTCAAATTATGTCAATTAGCTTATCAGAAGCTTCTAAAGCCATGACATCATTTTCTGGGATTTTCCAAGCTGTTTAAAGGCACAGTCAATTTAGTGTATGTAAACTTCTGACCCACTGGAATTGTCACGTTCCTGACCTGTTTTCTCTTGTTTTATATGTCTTTATTGGGCAGGGCGTGAGTGTTGGGTGGGCAGTCTATGTTTTCTATTTCTATGTGGGGTTTTGTGTTCGGCCTGGTATGATTCTCAATTAGAGACAGGTGTGTATCGTTTGTCTCTGATTGAGAGTCATACTAAGGCAGCCAGGGTTTCACTGGTGTTTTGTGGGTGTTTGTTTCCTGTGTTAGCGTTTGGGCCACACAGGACTGTTGCAGGTTAGTCACGTTGGTTGTTTTGTTAATTTGTAGTGTTTGTTGGTTTGCCATTAAAATCATGAATACCTCCTACTCCGCATCTTGGTCCAATCCATGCTCCTCCTCGTCTGAGGAGGAGAACGACATTGACAACCTTTACAGGAATTGTGATAGAGTGAATTATAAGTGAAATAATCTGTCTGTAAACAATTGTTGGAAAAATTACTTGTGTCATGCACAAAGTAGATATCCTAACCAACTTGCCAAAACTATAGTTTGTTAACAAGAAATTTGTGGAGTGGTTGAAAAACTATTTTTAATGACTCCAACCTAAGTGTATATAAACTTCCGACTTCAACTGTACTGTAGCTACATGTAGTTGTTACCAAGCATGAGTTCCCCACATTGTAGCCTATACATGGAATATATTCACTGATCATGTAGTCTATTCTTTGTGTTACATGCCATTAATGAGTTTCAGATATCACCTTGCATTTACATGTCATTCTTCGGTGAGAACATATGCTCAATCTATTACCATAATAAGAATCATTTAGATCATATAATACATCTGGTAAAATATTCAGTGCATTACATTTGATAATGTTATACTTTCATTTAATTACATTTTTCACCTGTTTTCGTTAGAGGAACTTTGCAGGAGCGAGTGGAAGAACCTCAGGGACACTTTCGTCAAGGAAAGAAACAAGGAGGAGTTGAGGATGAGTGGGGCAGGGGCACTGCAACACCAGTCATGGCGCTTCATGGCTGTCATGAGTTCTCTCAACCCTTTTCCTTGAGTCCCGCCAAACCACTTCCAACATGGCTGAAGGAGGTAGGGGAGCAACGGACAGCCATGGAGCATCAGGAGGAGGACAAGTAAGAGCAGCAGTAGCAGTGTCAGGGAGAGGAGGAGCAGCATTAGCAGCGGCAGGAAGAGGAGCAGCATTAGCAGCGGCAGGAAGAGGAGCAGCATTAGCAGCGGCAGGAAGAGGAGCAGCATTAGCAGCGGCAGGAAGAGGAGCAGCATTAGCAGCGGCAGGAAGAGGAGCAGCATTAGCAGCGGCAGGAAGAGGAGCAGCATTAGCAGCGGCAGGAAGAGGAGCAGCATTAGCAGCGGCAGGAAGAGGAGCAGCATTAGCATCGGCAGGAAGAGGAGCAGCGGTAGCAGCAGCAAGAGGAGAAGTAGGAGCAGCAGTAGCAGCGGCAGGAGGAGAAGTAGGTGCAGCAGTAGCAGCGGCAGGAGGAGAAGTAGGAGCAGCAGTAGCATGGGCAGGAGGAGGAGGAGGAGAAGCGGCAGGGCAAAGAGAAAAAAAGGGAGAGACGGTGGAGAAGCCGCAGCATCAGAGAGTGAGGATAGTGATGATGAGGGATGTGGTCAACCACAAGCAACTCAGTGCTCCCTCCCAGTTCTGAGCCACAAGCCTCTGTCAAGAGACGAGTCCCACCCCAGAAACCAATGACTCTTTTCGAGAAATGGGGTCCTTGTTGTAGCAAGGAAGGCATCGGAGGGTCCACTATCAACACCACCCACCCAGGACCCTATCCAGGCCCCTCTGGATGAGGACAAGCTTTTTTTATTTTTAAAGCTTACTCCCATCCATGAAAAGGCTGACCATTGTCAAAAAAGCAGCCATCAGGTTCCACATCCATAGGATCATTTATTAAGCAGAGGCCAAGTAGGACTAGGTGTGCGTGTGTGTGTGTGTGTGTGTGTGTGCGCGCGTGTGACCCCCGACTATGACCCCCGACTATATAAACTTCCGAAATAACTTAAGAATCAATTATTTGAATGTTTACAGAAGGGAATGGTTACAGAAGCAATGTTAGTTTAATGTAACGCTTGGCTACCTCGTGGTGATCACTCACTGTCTGAAATGTTCATTAAGGATAAAAGGATACAATTATTGCACTGTAATACACTATGACCTGTTACAAGTTATTCTGCCTTTTTTTGCAGTCTTCAATGCACATCTGGTGTGCATTATAAAAACAGATGGGGAACTGATGGAGGATACAGACATCTATGTTGACACAATAATGGAGAACTTACCTGCAGTGGTCACTATCTGAGTGAGCTCAGGGAGCAGCACATAGCCAACAGTGTCTGCTCAAAAGTGATGAAACACTGCATAGAGGCATGGCAGCAGACTGGACAGGCCACTAAAGCCCTACTGGAGTGAGGGAGCTCTGTTGGCTGAGCATGAGGCTCTTCTGTTACAGGGCACTAGGTTAGTGAGCTTTGAGCATGTGACGAACAGCCCTCGGTTTCCCCAGAGCAACGGGGAGGCTGAACGAGCCTTTCAGAGGGTCAAAAACCTGCTGAAGAAGGCTGCTGATCCATATCTGGCATTGCTCGCCTACAGGCCCACACCTCTGCGCAACGGATACAGTTCAGCAGAACTTCTTATGGGGCATCGCCTACGCGCACTACCTTACCTACTGATGGATTCTGAGTTCTGACTCTGTAAGGGCTGTCTTTCTCCTCATCCTCGGACGAGGAGAGGAGAGAAGGATCATCAGACCAAAATGCAGCATTCGGGAAATAAGCCATCTTTTATTTGACACGATGATGGCAACACGAAACAAAACACTTTCAAATTTACAAAACAAGAAAACGACGTTGACGAAACCTGAACATAAACTTACATAACTAAACGTAAACTCACGGACAGGAAACAGACGACATCAAAATAAACGAACAGCCAAACAGTCCCGTATGGTACATACATTCGACGACACAGGAGACAATCACCCACAAACAAACAGTGAGAACACCCTACCTAAATATGACTCTTAATTAGAGGAAAACGCAAACCACCTGCCTCTAATTAAGAGCCATACCAGGCAACCCAAAACCAACATAGAAACAGAAAACATAGACTGCCCACCCAAAACATAATACACATACAAAAACAACATAAAACAGGTCAGGACCTTTACAGACTCCTAGAACTTGGAATAGTGTTAATTATCAGGTATCCTATTGAAACATTGAGTGCTATGGTCTAGAAGGTTTACATCAGAAGTAAATGGTTATCTGTAGGAGGAAGGTAAATGGTGTATGCAATTAAGCTTGGAATGTACTGAGTGTAGGAAAAATGATCACATGTGGCAGGCACTGATAAGGGGAGAAAGCCATGGTTTAGTGATGGATGGGGTCAGGTCACATTAAGGGAGAAGGAACAGTTTATTGCCCGTATCACTTAATTTCCTGCCTAGCAATAAAGATGCAATGTTTAGCGAGAAGAAGAAGACTCCACCCCAAATGGGGGTATATATACCACCACTGGTAGAACCATGTCTTTGTCTGTTCAGCTGTTCGATCCTTTGGGATGAATTAACTTGGTTTAAGCTTTCATAGTGTCCATCGAGTTCTTACTCTGATATTCAGAACCTAACACCACCTTTCCAGCTACATTGGAACCAGTACTTCCAGACCCCAGGAAAGTTAAACTCAAGGAAAGAGAGAAGAAGTGGATGGATGCAAAATGCTACGACAAGAGACATCGGGTGAGAGACCTTTCCAGACTGTCACCAGGAGACAATGTGTGGATCATTGAAGCAAAAGCACAGGGCTCAGTGACATTTGCACATCGCAATCCCCGCTATTACCTTATCAGCGAGCCACAAGGCACCCTCAGGAGAAACTGCCATCATTTGGTGCCTATGCCTGCTTCAAAGACCAACTGTGAAAACAGCCAACAGTTGCAAATACCTTAGTAGGACATGCCTACCCTTCCCAGGCAGACTCAGGTGTCTACCTCTATGTACTGTCAGGTCACACCTGCCTCTGTGAGAACGAGATCAGGCAGAGAAGTGATAAAACCAGAGGCTTGATTTTTGAGTGACTGAAAGTAACTTGTATAAAAGTTTATAGTGCTGGGGACAGTTCAATAGAAATAGTTTGCTTTAAATGTTCACCTGATACTGAGTTTTAGTTAAAAAGCCAGACTAGGAACAAGCCTGTTTTACATGGGCAGAATAACCCCTTATGACCTACTGAGACGAAGCTAGACTACCCATTGTTGTCCAGAAAGGGAGATGTGGTGTAATGTTAATGTTGAGCAGTAACATAGGGGGCAAGGAGGTCACGGGGAGAAGGCAGATAAGAATAAGGATGTTTTAGCCAGCAAGTGTGTTCAATAAAAGCCTTTTATTACTTTACATTAAACAGTATAAACGTACATAAGTAGTCCGTGTCTTCATAAAGTAACCTACACGATAGGCCTAATGTTTAGTGATTTACTGATGCTGTTTAACAAAAAATTGTCATGTGATTTCATGCCCTAATAAATGCTAGTTAGAATGGCATTTTTCCATTCAGACTATAGACCTATTTGCCTAACCTACAAATTGCATGGAATGTTGATGTCTGAAACGAGGGAAAGCGTTTGAAAAAGAAGAAGCTAGACTGTGTGAACTTTAATTCTCGTTCCCCAGTTGAAAACGTTTTCTTCCGTTTGGTGTCCACAGAAGACCGCCTACATGATGATGTCAGAACAAGGACCCAACCAGGAGGGTCATCACAGTTAACACAGCCACAAAGTCATAATTATGTCTAAACCCCTCCTGTTTCTACAGTTTATCTTCTTAAAATCTAATTTGAAACTTAACCTTAACCCTGACCTTAACAACACTTCTGTTGATAATTCGTTTTACTGGAGACAGGAGAACAAGAGGAGACATATGACAAGGTGTATAATTTTATAATAAGGCAGATTTATTCAAGTGTAAAGATATTAGGCAAAGCGTGCGGCACGGCTCATTCTGTCTGATTTGTATGAAATCGTCCGGAAAGAGGTAGTTTCAACAATTGTACAGTCTTATATAGACAACAAGCAAAGTAGGTAGATCTGCGAGTCTGGCCTTCCGGTTGGTCGATCTGGGTCTTGGGTAGTCCTGTACAGGCCTGGTGTCCACGTTCCATTGGTTCCTGAGATAGTTCTTTGTCTTGAGCTCCAACCCTGAGTTGTGTGTGTCTGTGGTTATCATGGGGGAGGGGAATTATGTGTGTCTGTAGTTGGTGTCTTAATAAGTCCAGCATATGTCCAAGAGAAATGAGGAGCATGTGTATTTTGTATAAAAGATGACTTATGTATAAAAGATGACTTATGTTGAAATGTAGTTATTACTAGTTTCCAGTCCCTATTACAATTTCTTACACTTCCAACATTGTGCCTAACCTTACATTAAGACAAAACATACATTTTTATTTTCATAAATGTTTACGATATAGCCCATTTTAAATTTGTGGCTGTGGTAACTAGTGTCAACCAAGCAGGAGGGCTTGGTACAAATGGCGAGCGCCATGGAAACAGTGTTAAATGACGGGGCACTTGATAAAAGTGCTATTTGTATTCGTTTTAATTCACTTTACACGCCCTTTACATGCAGTCAGAGCCGGGAAAATGGATCTTAAACGTCAACAGTGTAAATAGTATTGTCTTGTGCGTATCATCATGTCCTACCAAAACATAATCGGCATTTATTTAGAGCTTGTTTAGAACATTCTCTATTTAGCCAGATTAACCTATTTCAATAGTTGATATGCTGTCGCAATCTACAGAAGGAGGCATGGAGACAACACTTGCCTTTCTTTAGTTTTATGCCCTATGCACCATTCTGGAAAGGTTTGTAACAACAACAATGTAACATTGTAACAGCTTCCACTGTATTATAAACAATGTAACACTATCGTTCTGTCTTGATTAGGCCTGCCAAAGTATCCTTATTCTTGTACCATATCGGGGTTTTACAATGGGGTTTTGTTTCACGACTAAACAATACAAGTAATCTAATCCAATCACTCATAGACTACCTGCCCTCATGTCTAGCTAAATTCCTTATTAGTAATTCAGCTATTTTGTTCAGATCATTTGAAACACAACAGTTCTTTTTACCAGAATATTGACTATCAATCACAGCCGGATTTAGCCTGGATTCAAACCAGGGACTGTAGTGTCATGTCTTGCACTGAGATGCAGTGCCTTAGACCACTGTGCCACTTGGGAGCCCCAAGTACAAATACCTTTGACATTTTGCCACAGCTTGTGTAAAGAGGAAACTTAGAATAAGCTGTTTTTCTTCTCTTCATCAAGACAATGTTAACAATACTGTCATTCAGTTGAAATGTAAGTAGGCCTCTCTTATGTTCTACAAGTTAGGATAAAACTCAGTTATTTACTGAACCTTATAGAATATCATATAGTAAGACAGTGATTACCCTTCCTCTGACGAGAATTGTAGGATGGTATACTGTCAGTGCAGGATATTTGTATGATAGCATTACTGTACACAAGATGATACTTTATTGAGTATACAGTAAGAGCATGGGAAAACCTGTTGGGGGAGGAAGTAGTAGGGGGAGGAAGTAGTAGCCTCTGGCCCTGACTCTGGCCCTCAGTCAGGAACAGATCTGGTGAGAGCTCTGTGACTAAGTTGTTTTCATAAGATGTGTCTACTGTTTCAGGGTTGACGGAACACTGTGAACCTCCGGTAAAACTCAACATCTCCTGGTACCTAAGGAGCTCCCGCTGCTTCGACGAGGTGTTCGGTCTCGACGTGAGTTCCTCTCTCTCGTTTAAAACTAACTGCACTCTGAATGGGCTCATTCATGCTGGACATTCACACTGTACCTGTTGTATTCCATAAACTCCAACATTTCCCTTTTTCAGCTAGTTCCTTGTTGTCAATTTAACAACAGGCAATGAAAGATTTTGGGTCTCGATAGGGAGCTGTGTCATTCATGTTTTATGACTGTTTGTGAAATACTTATTAAGTTTATCATAACAGTTTGATTTGCAGCCTCTGAAGGCAGGGAGCTACTTCAGAATGACAGCTGTGAAACATGAAGGAGGAAGTGGGTTCTATGTGTTCCACAAGTACCCTGCCATTGAGTGCAAACAGACCATGACCCTCAGCGAGGTACAGTATGTGGCAATGGAGGGTCTCATAAGAAAGCATGGTGGCACTTTATTTTACAGTACCTTACAGAAATATCCCGGCATTTACATGGTAACATTTTATTTACACAGTAAAGCCAGACTCTACAGCAATGCCACATAATGCAATATTCAAAGCTGCACGTCTGGTTTTGTGAGACTGGTTTTGTGAGACAGGTTTTGTGAGATTAATAACACATTCATGACCTATGCATTACTTCTTTGTTTCTAAATAAAATCACTTCTCTAGTAGCTAACTTCCTATTAAATGGCAGGTAGAACCAGTGGAATCAGTACAGTGAAATAAAGTGCGGGAAAAAGCATACTGCAAATACCACAACCTCATTATATGTTCCACCTCACTCTTTCATGTTGTCTTCCTGAGTTTGTTTGTTCACTAAAGTGTGACCTGAATATAGCAGCTTGTAACTGATCATTAGGAAGTGTTTGTAATTCTGAGTAAGTATGTTCATATACAATGCAGCTATATGTTCGTATACGAGGCTATATTATGGAGGTGTTCATGGCGTATCATTGTCTAATGGTTGCTACTCTGCTTTGTTTTCTGTAACAGTTCTTCCTCAACAAATGAGGAGCCGACTAGGCTTACTGAGCCAGCTCATGAACAGGTGAGCGGCTAAAACAGACAGGGTTTGCATACAAATCCTTCTATATACATAAATCTTAAAAAAAAAAAATAGATACAGATGATCTGTTTTGTTAGAGAAGTTGACAATAGAGCATGCGTGTGCATATAATAACACAGTAATTCACCAAGGTGTCATTTGAATGACTGTCTCTGGGATGAGGAAAGAAGCACCGGGGAGGTAAATCAACAAATCAAACACCCTCTGATATCATAATCAAATATACTGAGCAAAAATATAAATGCAACATGAAAGGGTGTTGGTCCCACGTTTCATGAGCTGAAATAAAAGATCTCAGAAATGTTCCATACACACCAAAAGCTTATTTCTCTGAAATTGTGTGCACAAATTTGTTCACATCCCTGTAAGTGAGCATTTCCCCTTTGCCAAGATAATCCATCCACCTGACAGGTGTGGCATATCAAGAAGCTGATTAAACAGCATGATCATTACACTTTTGTACCTTGTGCTGGGGACAATAAAAAAGGCCACTTTAAAATGTGCCTTTTGTCACACAACAAAATGCCTTAGATATCTCAAGTTAAGGGAGCGTGCAATTGGAATGCTGACTGCAGGAATGTCCACCAGAGCTGTTGCCAGAGAATGACATGTTAATTTCTCTACCATAAGCCGTCTCCAACGTCATTCTAGAGAATTTGGCAGTACGTCCATCCGGTGGGTGGGCCTATGCCCTCCCAGTCCCATCCATGGCTGTGCCCCTGCCCAGTCATGTGAAATACATAGATTAGGGCCTAATGATTTTTATTTCAATTGACCGATTTCCTTATATGAACTGTAACTCAGTACAATCGTTGAAAGTGTTGCATGTTGCATTTATATTTTTGTTCACTATAAATAGATTAAAGTGTTGATGCGATGGGTCAAGCTTAGAACTAGCACTCAAAACTTAAGCCTACATCTAAAGTGATAAACCCAGTTAAATTCCCTTCTAAACTTACCTTTAACTTATGAGTGGTCGGGGTTGCCTCGACTTTCCCACCAATCTTTATGAACAGAGCACATCCGTCACCTGTTTGTTCATTGATCGACCCGGTCCCTCAGCATCATCGTTGAGATTTATGGTCTTTCAAGGTCCACTCTGTCCCCAGTCGATGACATGCCCCGATCACCATCTGCTCACCCAATTCGTGGCCCTATCCTTGAACAGCGGCTCTCTCGTTGCTCTCACATCATCAGTCGCTGTTCACTGTGCTTCTCCTTTTTCCCAAATAAAGTTAATAGGCAGCCAACAATAGGCTATTAGTCGGCAGAGGTGGAAGTCAAGAGTGGTGCTGATGAATAACAAAAAATGTATTGGTCACATACACGTGGTTAGCAGATGTTATTGCGAGTGTAGCGAAATGCTTGTGCTTCTAGTTCTGACAGTGCAGCAATATCTAACATGTAATCTAACAATTCCATAACAACTACCTAATAAACACAAATCTAAGTAAAAGAATGGAATAAGAATATATAAATATTTGGATGTGCAAAGATAGAGCGGCATAGGCAAGATGCAATAAAATACAGTATATACATATGAGATCAGTGATGCAACATATGTAAACATTATTAAAGTTAGTGATACATTTATTAAAGTGGCCAATGATTTCGAGTCTGTATGTAGGCAGCAGCCTCTCTGTGTTAGTGATGGCTGTTTAACAGTCTGATGACCTTGATAGAAGCTGTTTTTCAGTCCCAGCTTTGATGCACCTGTACTGACCTCGCCTTCTGGGTGGTAGCGGAGAGAACAGGCAGTGGCTCGGGTGGTTGTTGTCCTTGATAACTGAATAACAATCAACTTTATTATTGACTTGGTTTTCAAAAGTCAGCCAAATAACCACAATACAACAAAAAGATTAAAGTAAACACGAGAGGCCAATTCTTTAATGAGCAAAGGCAGAAAATGTAGAAATGGTAATGAGACGGCTGTAAGTATTGCGTAATATTGGCCCTTTATTAAGCACTAGAATGTATATATTACATAGCAGTATGGAATGTTTGACCAAAAATGTGTTGCCAGAAAAAAAGGAAAACACAAAACTGAACTCCCTTTCTATCTTTTTTTCATTTGGCCTAATGGAGAGAAAGTAGATTGGTGCTTTCCCGGTGTTGCTGCAAATGCTGCCATCTAGTGATGAATTTAATTAACATTCATGACTGACCGACGTATGAATGTCTGCAAACAATAACAATGGTACTTTGAAATAAAAATCTTAAAACGAGAGAGAGAGAGATGAACGCAGCCTTTTTGTAGGCTTTCCCTGATGCTTTATGAGTGCATGGTCAACTGAAGCCACTGCAGAGAAAGCAAAATACAATAAGAGGTGTGGTTATTTAGGTTTAATTTCAGTGCCTATATCCAGTCATTAAACTTAAAAATGGTCCCTAAACCCTAAACCCGTTTAAATATAGAGGAAATAGTGAAAACTAATTTACCTCCTGGATGTTGACTTTGATCCTTCCATTATCATCTTTGTCCAGAGTCTTGAAGGCTCCTGAAAATGCACAAAAACACTATTACTGAAGGGTAATGAAAAGTAAATAGTCTGAAATCAAGAACATAATTGGCCTGAGCAGGGGAATGTTGAGGATTCACTTACGACACATGGCGTCCAGTCTGACCAGGCACCCAATGAAGTTGTCAAAGTCCATGTTGCCCTGTTCGTCACTGTACCTGCGAACGATCAACTGGAAGAGCTGGTCGTTGAGAGGGAAACCTGCACACGGACATAACAGGAGAGAAAAACCAATGAGACCAAACACATATATGCAGGGGGAAAAGATAGCTTTCATCAGCTGTTTGTTGTCACTGTTATGACGCTGTTATAAAGCCCTTATGATAAAGAAATATGCAATTCTATGTTCCCGGTTGTCATGATTTCTAAGCCCACATGCAGATTTGAAGGCAGCGGACAGCTCTCGTGAGGAGATGATCCCTGAGCAGTCTGCGTCATTTGATATGTAGATGCCCTGCAACAGAGCGGAAATAAGGTTACACCGAGAGGTCAAAGTTGGCAGCACCTTTTATTAAGAGTGTATTAACATGACATTTATAAACAACATTCTTACAGTAGTGGAGTAAGAGGACTATTGTAAGTTGTATGGGATGTTATATGAATGCCTTGCAAATACATGTAAATCATGTGTAGTTCAAGGCAAACGTTTCACAAAAATGCCCATGATTTAACACAATTGTTGATACAGTGCCGATTGTGAAAAATGGAACAAGAGAACTGAAACTCACCTGCCATTTCTTGATGTTGTTCCATAAAAACTTGAACTCATGGAAACCTAGCTTTCCTGTGCTGTCGCTCTGTGTGCTCAGGGTTAAGGTAAAACCTAATATCAACTACTCTGATAGTATAGTGTAGTATAGTCCTCCATCCTAATACAAACACTGATGTGGAAGGATACGTCCATGACAGCCACCATGCCCCTGCATGACTCGATGCTAAAGCCGTCAGTCTTCAGGTCACGACCTGAAATGAACACAGACAGACCACTGCTTCAATAGAACAACGTAAACCATTCCATGGAACCAGTCTTGTGCTTAGACTCCATTATGTGTGCAAGAGGAATCTAGATACGAGTAAAACATGTGTGTGTGTGTGTGTGTGTGTGTGTGTGTGTGTGTGTGTGTGTGTGTGTGTACAGAGAGCACATAGATACAAAAAGGAATGCATAGACATGCTGTCAAACAAAAGGTACATGCACACAGAGGTATAAATACTATAAAAAGAATGCAATGACAAGTATACTGTAGACACAAGCACGGTGTTTGTGTAAGAATAGGACTCACATTTGCCAATGATCCTGTTGAGGATGTTCATCAGTTCAGTGGGGCTCACCTCCATGTCCTATAAAACACAGATAGATACACAATTAAATCTTCATACACTGTATATGCCTACATGTATTTGGGTCACAACTCCGCTCACAAAAAGGACACTGAAACAACTTTTTTATTTATTTAACCTTTATTTAACTAGGCAAGTCAGTTAAGAACAAATTCTTATTTACGATGACGGCCTAGGAACAGTGGGTTAACTGCCTTGTTGAGGGGCAGAACGACAGATTTTTATCATGAAGTAATAAATGATAAGTCATTTCCACAGGTGTTTTATGTGTACAATCATGGACCAAATACATAGTTCTCTGTGTATTTGTGTGTTTACGTGACATATCAGAACAACCAAAGTGATGGTAATAACTTCAAAACTTTGGCAGATACATTTGCAGCAGGTACAGTATGTCTTTAGGTTTCATTCCATATGCATCTTGTGTTCCCTCCCCTTTATGAGTAAGGCCTCAAAGAAGTCGGCTAGTCATTCATTTAAAAAGTCAATTTTTACGAGCTGACCGTACCAGTAGAACATGTACCACCCCTATCTATGATTCACACAATCTACACCCCACCACCCACACAAAACTAACCAGGCAGAAGAGCTGCCCTGTCAGACAATGGTAGGAGGCACATAGAGGAGGAACCAGTCCCGCTTCCTGTCCGTGGAATAAACCAGGTTTGGGTTGTCATCAAAACTCCACCACTGCCTGATCCAACAACAGTGAATCATTGTGAGTATAGCTGTAGAGAAGGGGCGTGTCTGTGGAGCCCTGGACTTAAATCACCATAACCAATGGGGTGGAATCAATGATTTAAGCCAACCGGAGCTCTTTACTGTACTCTTCCAAAATGCTTCTATTGGTTGGCAGCAGTGCATGACAGACAGCACATTTGAAGCCTCAACTTCACCATGTCTGGATAGATGGATGAATCACATTCTGAAGACTGGCTCCAGATGAAGCTGGGTGAATGGAAGGGTTTGGAATGCAAACAAGACTTAACTGGGATACAGAGTTTCCCTGATTGTGCCAGTGTACCATCAGCCAATAAATTAAATACCATCCATGCCATGGATATTTGTCTGTGCCTACTTCAAAAGATAATACACCACAAACAATACGGTAACTTCATTTCCACTGGTTGTTGTTCTGCACTCTATTACACTAAACCACTAACAGTGAGTTAATGTAAATTATTTTAACAACTGTGTGTTGTCCTTGTAGATATCCACATAATGAAACAGCCTCTTTAAAACATTCAACAAGAGGCCTAATTATACAATGACACACGTATAGCACTGTATTTGATGGACAAAAGTCTGAGATGAATATGTCTCAATGACTCATAGTTAGAATCAAGCATGAGAAGCATTGTTGACTTGACTTATCTGGCCTCTTCTCTGAACAGGATAGGAAAGGACAGTAGGTTCAGAGGTGAATAGATATGAGAGTAGTAGGAGGGCATATGTTGAAAAACAATAAGTACTTACATCCCCAGCGAGTTGCTGGAACACCTTGCGAAACTGTCTCTCCTCGTCATTTTCATTCTGCTCCGCGTAGGCCAGAGGTCTGCGTGGTGGGGGCTAGGACACAAACACAGACCAAGTTCTGTTGGCACTAACACACATCCCTCTTCACTGCAGTCTGGCATGCAAGACAACACACACCAAGAGCTGTGGCTAATTTGTCCAAAAGAGTAGTGTTTTACTTCTAAAATGTTCATAAGAGTATGGATGCTCTGAACTTGTTATGAAAGAAAATAGGTGCTAAAGGTTTTACTCACAGGATCTGATGGCACAAACTGACTGGGGTCGATGTTGCTGTTGGAGAATACAAGGACCTATTTCTATTTCATAGAAACTGTGTGCAAAGTCATGAATGAAGTCAGTATGCTGACTCTCTGTGTGTGTGTGTGTGTGTGTGTGTGTGTTGGTGTGTGTTGGTGTGTGTGTGTGTGTGTGTGTGTGTGTGTGTGTGTGTGTGTGTGTGTGTGTGTCAAAAGGAGTTTTGTTCGTGCTAACAGAACCTGCTGTGCCTACCTCACAACATCCAGGATGCCACCAATGAGTTTTTTAGCCAGAAACATCTTGATGGGGGACAGCGGGGAAAATCTACAAAAGTCAAGAAAGCAAAAAATTATAAGAGTTCGATCATCAAACATCTGATCGATTAAACAAAAAGGCGACCACAGAGAAAGCAAGCTATAATACAGTATGTCCGGCTGAAATAAATGTACTATTGGTTTTGGTGCTCCCTCTGAAAACTTTTCTCACTGGCCTGCATTGGCAAGCAGCACAAACATTATAACCTCTGCAGCAGATGTCAAAAGTGACGAAGAAGACAAAACAAACCAACGTGAAACAGTCAGATAAACGAATGAAGGAAATCTGATTGCCTTAAATTGAGAAGAATACTTACAGGGACCAAATGCTTCGCTGAAGTCGACAAAGACTGACGTGATGGCACTCCTATTGGGTACAAAAAAACTGTTTTGCAAGGAGTTATTTGTCAATTTATCAGAACTCCACACCCCTGCCCAGTAGAGAAGTGCGCACCATAGGGAGAGACAGGTCGGGAATGACTCTGGGTCCTACAACCCGTAGTGCGATAAACGAATGACTGTCATTTCCCCATTGATGATATTACGGATGAGACTTATTCTGAACATTTTAAGGACACTTTTATTATGTTTGATTCACGTAGATTTAACATAATGATGAAATGAGGGTACATCGGCCTAATGTTCAGTGCGTTAACTGATGCTGTTTTACAAACATTTTTCATGTAGGATTTCATGACATATTAAATGTTAGCTAGAATGGAATTTTTCCATGCAATGTAGATGTCTGAAACGAGGGGAAACGTTTGAAAAAAAATCTACACTGTGTTTTTCCGTTTGGTGTCAACGGAAGACCGCCTACATGGTTATGTCAGACCAAGGACCGAATCAGGAAGCAGGAGCAGGAGCGAAGTTGTCGTGTGGCTGCTTCCTGGTACAAATGGCGAGCGCCATGAAAACAGGGTTATTGACATGGGATTTAACAAAAGTGCTATTCTTATTAATTTGTATTCACTTAACACGCCCGTTAAATGCAGTGTCAGAGCCGGGTAAATGGACCTTGAACGCCAACAGTGTAAGTTGTCTTGTGTGTATAGTATCATGCTATCAAAGCATTATCGGTAGCCTAGATACGCTATGATATCTTGTTAAGAACATTGTTTAGTTCAGCCAGATTAAACTATTGATTAAACAGTTGATATACTGTCGCAATCTTCCGAAGGAATTGAGACAACACTTGCCTCAGTTTTACGTACCATGCACCGTTCTGGCGATTACAACAATATAACATTGTAACCGCTTCCACTGTATTATAAACAATGTAACATTGTATCATTCTCACTCGATTAGGCCGGCCAAATTATCCGTATTATTTTACCTTATCGGTGTTAGTCAATATGGTGTTGTTTAGAACTAGTCAATACAAGTATTAATAAGTGATCCGATCCATTGATTCATAGACTACCTGCCCCTTGGCAAATATTACATATTGGCTCACCATCACGCCTACCTACATATCTTAATAAACTATTCAGCTATTTTGTTCAGATCATTTAAAACCCAACAGTTTTTTAAATCAGAATATTGACTATCTAAATGTTGTCAATCTATTGCAGTACTCAGATGTTTGACATTTTGTCACCGCTTGTGTTACAGGAAACTACAAAGAAGCAGAGCTTTTTCCTTTTCACCAAGACAATGTTTAACAATACTGGCATTCAGCTGAAATGTAAGTAGGCTATAACCTCTCTTATGTTCTGCAAGTTAGGATAAAACTCAGATATTTACTGAACCTTATAGAATATCATATTGCAGGAACATGATAGCCCTTCCTCTGACTAGTATTGTAGGATGGTATTCTGTCAATGCAGGATATTTGTATGATAGCATTACTGTATACAATACGCTACTTTGTTGTGTATACAGTAAGAGCATGGGAAAACCTGTCGGAGGAGGAAGTAATAGCCTCTGGCCATGACTCTGGCCCACAGACAGGAACAGATCTGGAGAGAGCTCCAAGTTGTTTTCATAAGATGTGTCTACTGTTTCAGGGTTGACGGAACACTGTGAACCTCCGGTAAAACTCAACATCTCCTGGTACCTAAGGAGCTCCCGCTGCTTCGACGAGGTGTTCGGTCTCGACGTGAGTTCCTCTCTCATTTAAAACTAACTGCACTCTGAATGGGCTATTTCAAGCTGGACTAACTGTACTTGTTGTATTCCATAAACTCTCCAGCTTTTCCTTTTTTCAGCTAGTTTCATGTTCTCAATTTAACAACCGGCAATAGTGTCTCGATAGGGGGGGCGCGGTGTCATTCATGTTTTATGATTTGTTTTATGACTGCATAGACAGTGTGGTTTGTGAAATACTTATTAAGTTTATCATACCTGTGTGATTTACAGCCTCTGAAGGCAGGTAGCTACTTCAGGACGACAGATGTGAAACAGGAAGGAGGAAGTGGGTTCTATGTGTTCCACCAGTACCCTGCCATTGAGTGCAAACAGACCATGACCCACATTGAGGTACAGTATGTGGCAATGGAGGGTCTCATAAGAAAGCATGGTGGCACTTTATTTTACAGTACCTTACAGAAATATCCTGGCAATTACATGGTAACATTTTATTTACACAGTAAAGGCAGACTCTACAGCAATGCCACATAATGCAATATTCAGAGCTACACGGCTGGTTTTGTGAGATTAATAACACATTCATGACCTATGCATTACTTCTTTGTTTCTAAATAAAATCACTTCGCTAGTAGCTAACTTCCTATTAAATGGCAGGTAGAACCAGTGGAATCAGTACAGTGAAATAAAGTGCGGGAAAAAGCATACTGCAAATACCACAACCTCATTATATGTTCCACCTCACTCTTTCATGTTGTCTTCCTGAGTTTGTTTGTTCACTAAAGTGTGACCTGAATATAGCAGCTTGTAACTGATCATTAGGAAGTGTTTGTAATTCTGAGTAAGTATGTTCGTACACAATGCAGCTCATGGCGAGGCTATATTATGGAGGTGTTCATGGCGTATCATTGTCTAATGGTTGCTACTCTGCTTTGTTTTCTGTAACAGTTCTCTCTCAACAAATTTGAGGAGCCGACTAGGCTTACTGAGCCAGTTCATGAACAGGTCAGTGGGCTAAAGCAAGACAGGTTTCGCATACAAATAGAGCATGCAGGTGCATATAGTAAGACAGTAATTCACCAAGGTGTCATTTGAATGACTCTCTGTATCCCCCTGTTTTAGCCTGTCACTGACAAGGACCAAGCGATGAGGAAAAGGAGCAATGAGGATCCAAAGGAGGTAAATCCACAATTCAAACACGATCTGATATCATAATCAAATAAATACAAAATGTATGAAAATGTACTGTAGATGCATTTGAATAAGGCAAGTGGGTGCTGTGATTCCTCAGCCAAGCAAAAGGCCTCCATATCGGGGAAATCAGGTGAACCACTATATTTGATCTCTTTTAGGCACTTGCTGAGAAAAATGCCCCAGTCAAAGCAGAGGCAACTGTGGCCACAGGGAAAGCCCCAGCCCCCGCTGCAAAGAAAGAAGTGGTGAGTGTTTCCTTGTCCCTTAAGAGCCATGCCAGAATTAAGATCTGTATGGCTTTCATACCTGTTGGCTAAACAAACAGTGTGCCTGGATATTGATACACTAACACACTTTATTTCAATGTCTTTCTTCATTTCTTGTACCGCTGGGAAAACATTTGTTCAGCTAGCCATTTCCTAATGTTCTTTGACTCATCTGCCTGTTTCTCCAAGACATAGAGATCCTATAATGTAACTCTATGCTCCTAAACTCCCCAGCACCACTTTCAGTGATGCAAACTAGTCACCTTTCGGCGAAATTCGCAGTTTTGAATCCAAAATATGTGATTTACGTGGTTCGTGTAGATCCGATGATAACATTTTGGGGGGGTTGGATCACTACTGGCTGTAAGAGAACGAGTGATGCTCGTTTGGAGCAATACTGGCTGTATCCAAGGCTCAGCCAATCGTTCACATAACAACAGAATGCAGCGCAGCACCCGACTGAAGAAAGAAGAGACAGCCAATTTGCTAGTTACAGCATCAGGGCACACTCTGGAAAGTCAGTTTGCAAGTTAGAGCAGCGCGTCCCCTGAACGATAACGAAGAGGTAACTTTAGGTGAGAAGCCTGGCCACGGAGACGGGGGTGAGAAGGTGATGAAGCGTACTTCATGAGCTGTAACTGAAACACAACTGGCATTTGGAAAGTTTGAGGTGAGGGAGAAAGTGTGGTGGAACAAGTATTAACTTTAGCATTGTTAAGTATCTTGCTAGCTGGATCGAATTCTCCGTTAGCTAGCCAGAGAAATGTTGAGCAACATTAGCCAACTTATCTGATCAAAATTGAGTTTATGGTGTGAAAATGTGCTTGCTAATCAAGTCAGACAACTAACGTTAGCTAGTTAACATTACAACATCAGACGAGCTAACATTAGTACCCTAACCAATTCGCTGTAGTATTAACTGGTATACGACTCCTTACCTTTCCTCAAGTTGTAACGCGTTAGTTGCTTACTGGACCCTGGCATATGTGTGAAATGTCAGCTAGTAACTAGCTAACGAACTAACCACTATCTATTAACTAATGTTTTACCTCTACAGAATGTGGATACTTTTCAGAATGAGAAAATTAGGTGTAAATGAGGCGTTGCTTGTTAGACAAGTGGATTCAGGGATCAAGTGTAGCTGGAGCTGGTCCTGGCTTAAGCTGGATGCCACTATATGTGAAAGGAACACCACACTCTTTCTCACTTTTGCTGGCACATTGTAGAACACATGTCCACAGGCAGAAAGTGTACAATGTAATAATATGCAGTGTAGCCCAAATATTTTGTTTTTGTTGTGTTGAACATGACAGTGTGTGTGTGTGTGTGAGTGGGAGGGGGGATTCAACTTTTTTTTTACTCAGTAAATCTCACTTTTGCACACATGTAGCCTTGTGCACTTGATCGATGTCTATAGTGGCCACTATAATAGAGCAAAAATAGAATGCCTGTTTGTTTCATTCTATTTCTACTTTAAGATGTTTTTTCCCCAAGTGTAATATTTAGATGTGTGGTCACAAGCGTTCTATTATAAAGGCTGTCATGGCTAACTGCAATATTAGTGTATTGTTTTTTCTCAAGACTTGAGTGTCATTTGCAGTAAAGTCTAGGCAACAAAATAACATTGGATTGCTTTCTTTACATTTTTTTAGCTGTGAGTTCGGTTCACATTAAAACCACTTAAAAAAAAAAAAATTACACACAGAGACTGATCATGTAGATCATATTCTTTGTTGTTTAATTAGTTAAATCCAGCATTTCCCCCGAGCAGGGATTTTTTTTTTGCATGTTTCAGTGCAAAAAAAAAAAAGTGTCACGTTTTTGGGCCCTCAGCAGTTTGCATCCCAGAACTTTGATGCAGTGGCCCAGACATGGGATGATGGCCCTTATATGTTCATCGTCCACATCCAAGAGATCAAGCAGAAGAGCAGCGCCACCACCGACTCTGTCCCAACACAGAACCGGAACATCCAACGTAAGGATCTCCACCACTCACATGAATCCTGAGTCCAATACATTAAAACTACATTAGCTAATAGGCTAATATTTCTGTTATGTTCTTCACCCCCTGCAGTGCAAGTCAGTATGAAAGGACCCCATGACTACATCTCAGCTTCGGAATGGCCTCTTATGATCGTAAGTCAATTCTGCCACGATAAGTTGTCTACATGGAAAACACTCTACATTACAGCTTCATTACATGTAGTATGATACATACACATAGCATCTAAGCTGTGTGCCTGTAGGACATAGCTTATCAGACAGTACAGACTCTCTAGTTCCTTGCCAGCTCAACTAACTGTCCCTTTTGCAGTTCTACATGGTGATGTGTGTCATCTATGTGTTGCTGGGCCTTCTGTGGTTGGGCCTGTCAGCCTGCTACTGGAGAGAGCTGCTCAGGATCCAGTTCTGGATCGGCGGGGTCATCTTCCTGGGCATGCTGGAGAAGGCCGTGTACTACGCCGAGTTCCAGAGCATCCGCTACGACGGCCTCTCAGGTCAGGAGGCGGAGAGACACACCCGTACAGAAAAACCCATGTGGTTTTTCTGTACGGGTAGAAAAAAAACATTTGTCTGTACTGGGCTTTTTAAGGGAGTCTATGTGTGGTTTAAGTGCACATTTTTCATGGACACACCTAAGCACACATCTATGGTTCTCTAGCTAAATCCTCCTGGTGGGCATGGTTGGAATTGGGTAAGACGCAGTAGATCCTAGTGTGTTGCTAAAAGTGCTGTTGTACTCTGTTAATAAGCATTATTTGTGTTCTGTGTCTTCCCAACAGTCCAGGGGGCAGTAGTGTTTGCGGAGGTCCTATCAGCAGTGAAGAGGACCCTGGCCCGTGTGCTCGTCATCATCGCCAGTCTTGGTTATGGAATTGTCAAGTGAGTCAGTCCCTTCATAACAGGTCAAGAAGACAATGGAGAGTGTTAAACTCTATTGCCAATTCTCTCTCCGTCTCTTTCTCTCTCGCTGTCTATGTCTGTCTGTCTCTCGCTCTCTCTCTCTGTCTGCCTGCCTGTCTCTCTCGTTCTCTCTCCCTAGGCCAAGGCTTGGTGCATTGTTACACAGGGTGGTTGGGGTGGGACTGCTCTACCTTATATTCTCCGTTGTCGAGGGAATCCTGAGGGTCAATTCGGTAAGTCTGGTCTCTCTACTTTCTGATCAATATGCTACCTCAGTATTCCCCCAAAATATATAGTCCACCTGCACTAGCTGTAACTAGACTCTTCAACCATGTTGGTAAGTTTTTGATATGGAGCTAAACCAAACAATGCCATGATTCCCTTTTGTTGAATATCTTCGTCTTTGGTCAAAGGATGCCAGGAATCTTGTGTGTGTAGTAGTATTGTCATTCCACAGTCAGTGTTTGCCTGTCTTTCTCACAGGGTCAAGTGGGCAGTAGCAGACTACTGTGTGACATTGTTCTGGCGTTCACTGACTCGTGCGTTGTGTGGTGGATATCCTTTTGGAGTGGTCAGCCATTACCGGAGGCCGTCAGTCTGCCTGTCTGCCAGTCAGCTAGTTAGTCTAGTAGTCACTGTATGTAGTTAGTCTGTCAGTATTTTAAGAGCTCTTTTTTTCACAGACTATTTTTCCCCCTCCTTTCTCTGGGCATGCTTGTATTGAGGTGTGTTTCTAAAGCTTACTCCGGTATCCGCCTCCCTTTTACCAGTGTCTCTCATAGTTGATCATACCAGTTTTATTCCAACCCTCTTTGAGCGGCAGTTTGGTTCTACACCTTTTGGTGTTTATCTATCTGCATGGCTGCCTGAAGAGTATGTGATGGTGATCCCTCCCTCTGTCACTCCCTCCTTTCCTGCTGCCCCGCTGTGTGTTTTCAGGCTGAAGATGATGTGGTGCTGCTGGCTGCCACTCCTTTGGCTGTGCTCGACACTACCCTCTGCTGGTGGATATCCTGTACTGTACCTCTCTGCACAACTCTCCCCCTCTGCCTTCCTCTCCCAGCACTCTCACTTCTTGTAATCCCTGTGTGTGCCAGTGCCTTGGTGGTAGTTGGTGTTAACCCTTTTCCTATTTTCGTCTGCCTTTTGTATCAAAGAAGGGGATAACCCAGAAGGGAATATTTCCAGAAAATATGCTCCGTCTCACAAAGACTAATTTAGACATCAGAGGGAGCCGTAGTCGCATGGATTAATTACATTTTTAATTACAGGGCCACTTATATCAAGGCTATCAATAACTTCATTTAGAAGAGCTCGGAGGCACTGCTGACTTTTGACAAAATGCATTATTTTATTCTCACCAACGATCATTTTCTCCTGCAGTTTGACAGAACAGTATTTTAGTGGATTCAGTTAGTTAGCCAGAAAACCAGTTAGTATAGTGATGACTAAGACCATACTATGTTTTCCAGCTGTGCTTAACCTGGCTATAGGGGGCAGAGGGGAGCTCAACTCCTCCTGAGTAATGAGATAATGGCTGACTACCCTCAGACACTTACACTCTTACAACCTGATTAGCTTGGGGTTACGTTAGGGTATATCAGCTCAGTTGACATGGTAGGCAAACTCTTCTGTGTTGGTTATGTTGACAGTCAATGGAAGAAGACTGGTATTATTGGGTAAACTGTTTCTGTTGAGAATTGTATTTCAAAGGTGGGCTGTTTGTTAGTGGGGTGTGTCCTGGGGTTATGTTGGAGTCCTTGACAGCCAATCACATCTTTATCAGCCTGGCCCAGACCATGAAGCTCCTTCGCCTTCGAAGAAATGTGGTCAAGCTCTCCTTGTATCGCCACTTTACCAACACCCTCATATTCGCCGTTATTGGTAAGGAGCTGTTTGCGGCTGTGCTACTGCAACCACTTAACAGAGACATTTCATGCATCATGTAATATACACCCTGGTGTGCCCACGATCACAAGCATTCACTAATATATTTGGCCTGTCACTGTTTTACTCTGCAGCCTCAGTCATTTTCATTATCTGGACGACAAAGACCTTCAAGTTTTCAAAGTGCCAGTCGGTGAGTAGTGTTTGTTTACTACGTTACTTAATAAGCCACGGGTGTCCGACCTACGGCCCGCATCCAGCCCGCGTAGTAATCAAACTAAATATACTTAAAAATGGCTAAAACCAAAATCGAAACTGGGTAGAAAGGATAATGACCTACATTCATAAAGTTTCTTGAGTTTGTCCAGCTCGCTAACAATCACTGAAATGAAAGCTAGACAGTCAGGGAGCATCGAAAAGGATATTTTCTCGCACATTTTGACGGCGAGGAAATGGAACCAATTTTCTGTGCGGCCCTCTGGACCTCGTTGGTAGACCAAATCCTGCCCCCTTTAGCGAGTTGATGGCAAATCCGAGAGGCTAGCGTACATACACACAGTTGACCTCTAGTGAACTGGTATTTGGCATTCGGAAGATCATCTTTCTCTTCCTGTCTCTTATTCACTCTCTCTGCTTATCTCTCTAGGACTGGAAGGAGCTGTGGATAGAAGATGCCTTCTGGCGGTTCCTCTTCTCCACCATCCTTCTGGTCATCATGTTCCTGTGGAGGCCTTCGGCCAACAACCAGAGGTTAGAGGTCACAGCTAAACAGTTCAACAAATCAACACACGGCCAAAACCCTCTCAACCCTGTCACAAACCAAAGTCGTGTTTGATTTCGAATCTAAGGATTGAGGCACTGGCTAGGATCCTTCAGTATGTCACCAGAGACATCTGTGGCAAAGTTAGGTTCGATTCAGGACATAAAATTGCACTCGTATGGAGAAATCCGATGTCCAAATCAACTGGAATGAATTGAGATGGAGTTGAGCCCAAGTGGACCATGTTGTCGAACGTTGCCAAATGGAATCCCATGAATAGAGCCAACGTGATTCCTCCTTCTGTATGTCCGAGAAGAATGTTTGTTCTACATAGAAATATGCTATCTGAACGTTCCAACAACGTTGTGTCCTGTTGATCATGCCCCTGATCTGTGATGTCATGTCCTGTTCCCCTTAGATATGCCTTCAGCCCCCTAGTGGACGATGAGAGTGACGACGAGGAAAAGGAACAGCTGATGACCGATACATTTGGTAAGGGTCACTGCTGTATTAGGCTGTTTTGGTATTTCACTCATAGGAACACGAGTTGATACTGCGTAGGGTTCATTGGAGGCGGAAATACAGTATCATACTCTATGGCTTGATACTTAGCTAGAGCTCTTTGGCCTAGTTGAGACACTTCCATAGTGTATTGATAGTCTATGGGATGAATGTACCTTGGTTCTCTCTCCCAGCAGCCATTTTGGATAGAACGCAATGTGACTCAGCAACAGTAATCTGGGATTCTGATCCTGTCCTAATTTTGTGTACTTCCAGAGGGGGTGAAGATGAGGGGTCTGAAGTCCGAGGCAAATGGAACAGCCAAGCCAAAAGTGGTAAGGGCCTTCTCCATACCACAGGGTACCACCCATGCTAAGAATATAGGATATAAACAACATTTTATGGCTCAGAGAAAGTTGTCTTGGTGATAGGAAATGCGTTTTTCCCCTCCCCCAGGATGAGGATCTGAAATGGGTCGAAGAGAATATCCCCTCTTCAATGGCAGATGTGTAAGTGCAAACAAATTGAGGTTGCAGAAATGTTAGTAACATTAACCATTATTGACAGTGATATTATAATCACTTTTGACTAGAAATGTATTACATGGTGGTTATTACATAGTAAGGACATTGGAACTCTCAAGTTCTGAAATCAGTTTACCTTCTATGACGACGTGTGAAACAAGCACCGAAAGGATAGTTGATTATCTGATGAGAAGACGTTGTAAATGAATCGAACGTGTTTTCCTTTCTGTCCCAGTGCACTCCCACCTCTACTGGACTCTGATGAGGTAAGACACAGTGTTATTCCTGGCGTGAACTGCAGGGGGTGCCAGCTCCATGCTTATTAAAGAGCAGTAGCTCGTCATGTTTACATCAGCCTGTTTATACCTCCACCCTGGTTTCTTTCTGGCTTGAACAATGAGAGGTTGCGGAAGGGTGGTGTTTTGGTGGAGCTTTTCCTGTCTTGCTTTTTCTTCACCCCCCACATCAAATAAAGCTAGTATTAGTGTCGATGCAAGGGATATTATCTGATTATTATTATTTCATATTTTAGAGAAGATGACAAGATAACACTCATGTCCCTTTTGGAAAGTCATTCCAACTATGCCGTTATTTCCCCCACAGGAGACCATAACAACCAAATTTGAGATGTCCAAAATGGAATAGACGCAAGGGAGACGATGCGTACTGCAGACAGAGACAGTGCAGCACGTTGGACAACCCTACGTCTGTGTATGAAGGATATTGTTATCCCTTCCTTATGAGCTTTGTAAGCAGCGGTTGTAAATACGATGGGATAAACTATGACGTAATGAGCAGACTACTTTTCTTTTTTTGTATGCCTTTTTATTTATATTTTCATGGATATGTGTTTGAATTATTTTTCCCCCCCCGAGATTCTTTACTACAAATGGTATCTTGCCTTTCACTGTTTACATAGCTAAAGTGCAGAATGTGATTTAAATGTGATTTCCGCAATGTTCTTTCTCCAATATGCAGCACAGTCATACACACACTCCCTTACAACTCTCCCCACACACACTCCTTCTTTTGATCTCTCTGACTGTCTGTCTATCTCTTTCTCTCTCTCTCTCTCACTGTTATACACACTCACTGCACTACAGTCCCCGGTTCACCCTTTTCTTTCGTTCTTCTACAAAAATGGCCAGTAGTGACATCTCACTGTTCTGTTTCTCACACAGCAGCCTTTTAGTGACTGTTATCTAAGCGGGTGTAATTCTCCAGACATAGTCAATACACAGTGACTTGCCTGAGGGCAGAGCAACATCACCGCAGGACTGTTTTATGGTGTCTGTTCCCACTGATAACAACCAACTATCTGGTCAACACATCCAATAATGATGGTGTTTTTCTTACAGCTGCCACTTTGTATTAGTTGTTATATTGCCAAAAATACCTTTAAGTCATATTGTGAGCTTTTGTTTGTTAATAAATGAACCGCTAACACGCATACGAAAACAACAATATCACCTTTATTTGTCCTGATTGATTGATTTGCCATTTGGCAGAACAGGAATGTAATGACTATGTAATGATCCATGTCATGAACACCTTTAGGTGAATGAGGTCTACATTCCTTGGATGGCTGTGGCTTGTGGGTAACATCTCAATGATGCCACCCTGTATTTTGTCTGTCACTGCAGGTTATCATTTTATGCACATTCCGTGTATGTTTAGCTAGCCAATAACGTGACATAACATGTAGCTATTATCTTGGATGAATATCTGTTTATAATATGCTCTGTCTGTCATCTCTCTAATAACTTAATCCCAGAGATGTAGTTTTGCCAGAACAGTATGGTGGTGATTTAAAGGGATAGTGCTGTATCGAGTGCATTTACAGAACGGTAACAGACATGTCCCTCAACTGCCAGGGCAGTGACAGACTATAGCAGACATGACTTTCTGAAACAAGTCATTTACTCTGAGGGAGCACATCACTTGACGCTATTCAATGTGAAATTGAAGTACTCCAGCTAATACATCATGTACAAATCTGCTATTAGGTAAAAGGATGTAGGATTATCATAGAGATGAATGACCAATAGCATTTCCATAATGCCTTCCTAAGTATATATAAGCAGCCATTTATTGTACATCAACATTCTATGCATAAATAGCCTCCACAATTAAGGTTCTTTAGTTGTTCGATTTTCATCTTTATTGTTCTAGTTTTTGACAATTTGCTAGCGAACATGTGACATCATTGATCAACGAAACATATCAATACGGCAGATCAATCTGCGTTACAGTGAGAAGATGTGTTTAGAAAAACAAAACAATATTTTATGGTGGTTTATTCATGTACACAACAGTCTAAAAACATTGACACAGAAAGAGATTAGAACACATTACTTCATTAATCCACATTGGGGGGCAGTCTGTAGGGCAATCATTTCAAATGTGTTCTCGGGTGCACTTTGAAATATCTATTGACAAAACTACAAATAAAATGGCAATTGATATAAAACTAAGTCTTTTTTTATTCTGGAATGAGAGATCATAGAGATTAACATTTGACAAGGATGTAACGTTTTCCTTTTTTTGACAATATAAAATCTCACTAGTAGAGGACAAGCAAAACATTTACATTGATAATGGAATGGTAAGCAAGAACTGCACTGATTGATGACTGAATTATTGCTTTGGAGTATTTTTTCATCTATATGGATAGCATCGCTCTCACCATGGTGAATTGTGGCGTAAACATGTGATTATTCCGGTTTTGGGGGGGGGGAGGGAGGGAGGGGGGGGGAATCAAAGCTCCTCGCTGAACGAATCCCATGCAGATCTAATCCTCTTTGTGTGTCGTCACACGTTTCCCGCCTTTTTTTCTGGTGAATGATAACAGAAAAGATTGAATATATTAAAATATATATTTAAATCATAACATTCAAAGAAAACGTTTAATTAGTAGCAGACAAGGTGCTGACAGATAATCTTAGGTTTTAAGTGTTAGCATTACTCAAGACTATTGGACACAGATTCACAGCATATTCTACTTACTCCATAGGGTAAATAACAATATTGTAGACATGGTCCCTGACTGAAAACTGTGAATCAAACATGTGAGGTAAAAACTACTTTCATTGATAAACTGGTACCTCAGGGAGAAAGGTGCTTAATCTTGTTCCTGGACAGCCCAAGTGACACTTTTTTTTTTACTACTAATCCTTTGATTGACAAAACATTATTGATGTCAGTTGACCCGCTTTCCCTACAATATTGAAGAGGCCTTGTTATACACAGTGACCGTTCTATTGTGTGCTGTGACATGGATACCTATGAGTAATCCTTAAGTTCAGTGGTTCTTTTGCTGACTATTTACATGCTTCATGTTACCTACTGCAGCGTTGAGTGTCCTTAAAGGGATTTCAGCGTGTTGCATCAAAGTAGGTGAATGGATTTCAGTATCACATAACTACACTACGCTTCCACCTAAAGCTTCACCCAGCACCATAACTGGGGGGGAACCCTGCTCAATGAGTAAAAGCTCAATGACGAAATCTGGGGTAATTCCCATTATTGGCAGAATGAGAACACGTTAGACCATTGTCCAGGAAGTTTGTCTCATTTTCTAACTGTTCAGTGGCCGCTGACATAACTGTCTGTATGATGGATGCAGCAGCCTCATAGAGCATCCTCTTCCGCGCTTCCTCTTGGTCATGTGGCTCAGCGTTGGTCTCCCCTGACTGAGAATGGGACCCTCCATTTTGAGAATGTCCCTCCCCCCCGGCCTCTAACTCAAAGCTAGTCCCTAGTTCTAATTTGCCCTCTGTCATCATGTTAGCTCCATTTTGCTGGAGATCATCACCACAGTCTATTTCTGCTGCAAACTCACCGCTTTGGGCTACTGCAATTCCTGTGCCGAGGTTCAGGATCTTGGTGTCCATCGACGAGTTGGTGTTTTCTTGTTTGGCCTCGTCTGTTGGTCCGTCCTTTTTCAGGGTCGTTTCATGATTGTGTGTGGCGTCTTCTTCGGGCGTGCCGTTCGAGCAACCATTCTCACCGTTGGTTTTCACTTCTGCCGCAGGCTCTGCCGGTGCTGCGGGCTCAGCTGAGTTGGCCTTCTCTGGCTCAGGACCAGACGGTGTGCTCGTTGCGGGCTCCTTTGCCTCTTCATCGGCGACTGTGTGCTCATTGGCCACCTGAGCCTCTCCTTTGTCGTTGCTCTCGCCCTGGGCAGCGTCAGCTTCTCCCTGCTGACTGTCAGACGTGCCAGCCGCGTCCTCTGTGTCTTTCGCCTCCCCGTCTGCCGCCTGCTGACTGTCACACGTGCCAGCTGGGGCAGCCGCGTCCTCTGTGTCCTTCGCCTCCCCATCTGCCGCCTCCTTACCCTCCTTCGGAGCGCCGTCTCCCTGGTCCACGCTGGTGCTCTTCCCCTTTCGCATGATGAAGTTTTTCAGCGAAACGGCGCGGTTGAAGTGTGTTCGCTTGGCCTTGGCCGACTTGGCCTGCTCTTTGCCTGCCTCTTCCGTCTGCTCGGCCGGTTCAGATGCGGCAGCACCTTCCTCCTCCCCGCTGGCAGCCACCGTGTCTGCTGACCGCTTGGACTTGGGGATCACACGTTTCTTGAAGGAGGTCCAAATCTCATCTGCGTGTTGGTTCATTGATTTGTGTGGGGCGGCGGTGGCTCCCTTTTCCTCCTCTCCATCTGTGTTTGTCTTTTCCTGTGTTTTTCCGTCTACCTGTGCCTTGGCTTCATCTGTTTCAGGCGCAGCCGCTTCATCGTTCTCTGTGGCATTTTCCTCACCTTCCGCCTTCTCACCCGTAGCGGCTGCTTTGCTGATGCCTACGACTGACGGGTCTCTTTTCAGCCCCTGGAATGTCCATGACCTTTTCAGTTTCCACCGTTTCTGGCCACTGGATTCTGAAGCCTTGGAGTCCAGTGTACTTGTGTCGCCAGGAGTGCCCCCAGACGCACCCTCGCTACCTTCAGCCTCCTTAGACTCTTCTGTGCTCTTCTTGTGACTCTTCTGGGCCATAAGCTTCTTAAAGGAATGCCAGCGTTTAATGTGTTTGGTCGTTGCACTGGAGGCAGGCTTCTCTGACCCTTCTGCTGCCGGGGCATCTTCCAGTTGATCCACTGTGGCATTGAGGGCCTCAGGGTCCTCTAACCTGTCCAAGGATTTGGATCGGACCTTCACCTGGTTCTCCGGAGCTTTCTCAATGGCCTGGTCCTCAGCCGCTGCCTCTGTGCCATTGGCTGCCGGCTCCTCTGCTTGGTCAGAGGCCTTTTTCTGCTCTGTGTTGCCCTCTCCATTAGCCTCCACAGCCTCTGTGCTCTGCTCCTTCTTCTTCTTCCCTCCCATGACTTTTCCCAGTCCACTCTTATTCAGGAAGGAAGAGAAAATATTCTCAGAGGCCTGTTTAGCTTTGCCATCGGCAGGCTGCTCTGTGCTCTGTTTGGTCTCTCCGGCAGGATGTGCCTCTTCGGGTGGAGACGTGACAGCCTCCGTGACAGCCTCCATGACAGTCTCTGAGTTTGTGGGCTCCACCTCTGTTTTAGACTTGGTGGTGGTGGTGCCATCTTCCTGTACAGGCGCTGAACATGCATCTGTCGCCGCCATATCCGCAAAAAGATGTCTGTGTTGTTATATCCCCTCTTTTTCTTCAGTAGTTCAGGTTAGTTCCTTTTGTGATTGAATGGACTGAGTTCATTGATCACGAGCTGACATGTATGGCAGTATTCCCATCCAACTTCCCTTTGGAGAGGAGGGCCTCTGCATCATATTCTGTAGTGAGAATGAGGGCCACGAACCTGGTGTAAATGAAATGAGAAGGGATTAAATGTATAAATCAACAACACAGACAGTCCATTACTAAGTCTTGGATACTCCAGACAGAGCTGATGTAATACACAGTGCATCTCTACAACAGCAAAGGCCTGCTCAAATGGTTTTAAAGCCAATGCATCCAAGCACAAACCAACATAATGTAACGTGACAAATGCTATGTGAGGGGTGATGGCCATTTTGAAGAATGAGGAAATGACATGTGTGGCCCAGTGCAGTCATAGGGAAATAAACACATGGCATAACATGCTCCAGATAATCTCATGTTGCCACAAGGGTCTGACTCCTGTCACCTAGATGCTAGAGAGCATTGCTGTTTAGAAAATAGGATCTGTGGTTATTTGAAGAGTTTATGTCTGGGCTTTAGTATCCAGGAAAAACAAGCGGACATCCTAGTAAGGTTGAACAATAATGTGCAATGACAGCAGAGGTGAGTGAAAAATAGAACATCTAAAGCAAATCTCCATAAAGGACAATGACAAAGAAAAAGAGCTTGGATTTCTTGTATTTTATTTTACAAAAATCTACACAATACTTTTAACATTTATAGACATAAAAAGCCACCGTGATAATGTTTATCAGGGAAATTGTTTATAATTGCATCACAACATCAGTAAAGGTTATAGGCAAAACAGAAAGTAAGAAATGCCCTATTTTCTCTGGCCATGATTTTCTATAGACTTGAGTCCCGTCCCGTCCCCCCTCCCCCCTTTCAACCACAGACAACCCCTTTATCTCCCATCATGTGCTGTGGTGTGCTGACCTTGTTTTCCAGTCGGCAGTGGGTTATTTTGTAACGTAGCTATGTCACCCATGGTTATACTATTTTTATAGATTAGTACAGATTTCTCTAAATCATCCAGCTGAGAATTTGAACGAATCTATTTAGTCTCCAATCTAAAACACCAGAGGGGCACCTTCTGATGTAAACTAGTCACATACTTTGGAATATTCGATTAATAAAACGGACCCTGTGGATGCATGTGACGTAAAATGAGTATAGTAACATACATTGTAATACAACTGTCTTGTATTTTGAGAGGAGCACGATGCCAATAACACATTTTAATCGGATTTCCGAGTTAGGATACTACTGCGTGAAAAAGAACGAGCGTCTGTGGAGGGAGTGGAGACCACGCTTACATGTCCTGCCACAAGGACAATCGCGCGCTTTAGCCTTTTTGTCCCGTTTTCATCTGAGCACTCTTCCCCCTTTGTTACGTTAAACCAGCAGTGAGCGCGAGGGGGTTTAGAAGCTGCGATTGAGTTTAGCTGTGAGCTCCAATCATGCGCTGCCGAAATAGAAGATCATTCTAATGAGGGATGGGGGTGCCACCAGTGTAACGTGAGCAACAATTGTGGCATCGGCGGTTACCATTCAAAATAAAAGTCCCCCATTGAAAATGAAGCAAAGGGATAAAAAAAACGTGGAACCATTCCACAGTTGGACTAGATAATGTTTTTATTTTTTAGGAATGTTGTTATACAAAGTAAACAAAAATGCAATTATTAATTTGCAGCCCCCCCCCCCCCCAAAAAAAAGAATATATATATTGAAATTGCACTGCATAGCCTACTTATAACAGTGGTGTAAAGTACGTAAGAAAAAAAATATTTGAACTACTACTTAAGTAATTTGGGGGGTATTTATACTTTACTTTACTATTTTACGTGTTGTCATCCATACTGCCTCCGATCTGGCGGACACACTAAATACAAATACTGTGATTGTAAATTATGTCTGGGTGTTTAAGCCCTTGTCTGTCCGTTAATTTAAAAAAAAATGTGCCGAATGGTTTCCTTAATATAAGGAATTTTACTCAAGTTTGACAACTGAGTACTTTTTCCACCTTAGAGGAGGAAGGGGAGAACCATCCTTCTCAGTACATTTCATTTTTTTTTTTATTGTGAAAAAAGTTAAGATTTTTAGATAAAACAACACTACATATATTCACGTCACCAAATAATTGACTAAAACACAATTTTACAATGAAGTTCCAAAGTAGAAAAGCAGCACTCTGTAGGGTAGTGCCATTGTGTAGCCGGAGGACAGCTAGCTTCTGTCCTCCACCTGGTACATTGACTTCAATACAAAACCTAGGAGGCTGACGGTTCTCACCCCCTTCCATAGACTTACACAGTAATTATGACAACTTCCGGAGGACGTCCTCTAACCTATCAGAGCTCTTGCAGCATGAACTGACATGTTGTCCACCTAATCAAAGGATCAGAGAATGAATCTAGTATTGGAAGCATAAGCTACAGCTAGCTAGCACTGCAGTGCATAAAATGTGGTGTGTAGTTGACTCAAAGGGAGAGAAAGACAATAATTGAATAGTTTTGAACAAATTAAATGATTCCAAAATTAAGGAGAAGCCAGTGAGAGAGAGAGAGAGAGCAAGAGAGGGAGCTAGCAAGCTACATTTGGTTGTAGTTTTTCAACTTTCACTTAGCTAGTGAATACAGCTAGCAAGTTTAACCTACTCAAAACCTGGCTCAAACAGAGAGGGATGCTATGTTAGCTAGCTGGCCATGGCTATCCAACACTGAAACTCTTCCAAGTCAAGGTAAGCTTTTGGTTTAATTAATTTATTGCCACCAGGCCCGCCGGTGTAACTGCTAAACTGCTTAATGACTGTACACTGTACTGCATGATTGTAGCAGGTTTACAAACACGTTAGTTCTCGTAGCTATGCTGACTACATGTTAGCTAATATGGTGACAACGATGTAGACTGTGTGTAGCGGTTAGCAGTCATGATATGAAGGTTTGGCTTGGAAAGGTTTTCTCGCCTGGTCAAAGACAGCTGATTTGTTGTGCACTGAAGTCTACAATTAAAGGAAAAGGTGAGGAGGAGAGTGTGTAGATAGTTGTCAGAAGGAACTATATACAGTGCATTGGGAAAGTATTCAGACCCCTTGACCTTTTCCACATTTGGTACATTACAGCCTTATTCTAAAATCTATTAAAAACTTTTTTCCCTCATCAATCTACACACAATACCCCATAACGACAAAGCAAAATCAGGCTTTTAGAAATTTTTGCAAATGTATAAAAAAAGAAATAAAAAAAAGAAATATCACATTAGTATTTAGACCCTTTACTCAGTACTTTGTTGAAGTATCTTTGGCAGCAATTACAGCCTTGAGTCTTCTTGGGTATGACGCTACAAGCTTGGCACACCTGTATTTGGGGAGTTTCTCCCATTCCTCTCTGCAGATCCTCTCAAGCTCTGTCAGGTTGGATCGGGATCATTGCTGCACAGCTATTTTCAGGTCTCTCCAGAGATGTTCGATCGGGTTCAAGTCTGGGCCCCTCAAGGACATTCAGACCTGTCCCGAAGCCACTCCTGCTTTGTCTTGGCTATGTGCTTAGGTTTGTTGTCCTGTTGGAAGGTGAACCTTCGCCCCAGTCTGAAGTCCTGAGTGCTCTGGAGCAGGTTTTCATCAAGGATCTCTCCTTACTTTGCTCCATTCATCTTTGACTCGATCCTGACTAGTCTCCCAGTTTCTGCCACTGAAAAACATCCCCACAGCAAGATGCTGCCACCACCATGCTTCACCGTAGGGATGGTGCCTGGTTTCCTCCAGACGTGACGCTTTGCATTCATGCCAAAGAGTTCAATCTCTGTTTCATCAGAGCATAAAATCTTGTTTCTCATGGTCTGAGTCTTTAGGTGCCTTTTGGCAAACTCCAAGTGGGCTGTCATGTACCTTTTACTGAGGAGTGGCTTCCGTCTGGTCACTCTACCATAAAGGCCTGATTGGTGGATTGCTGTAGAGCTCTGTCAGAGTGACCATTGGGTTCTTGGTCACCTTCCTGACCAAGGCCCTTCTCCCCCGATTGCTCAGTTTGGCCGGGCGGCCCGCTCCAGGAAGAGTCTTGGTAGTTCCAAGCTTCTTCCGTTTAAGAACGATGGAGGCCACTGTATTCTTGGGGACCTTCAAAGATGCATACTTTTTTTGGTACCCTTCCCCAGATCTGTGCCTCGACACAATCCTGTCTCGGAGCTCTACGGACAATCCCTTAGACCTCATGGCTTGGTTTTTGCTCTGACATGCACGGTCAACTGTGGGACCTTATATAGACAGGTGTGTGCCTTTCCAAATCATGTCCAATCAATTGAATTTACCACAGGTGGACTCCAATGAAGTTGTAGAAACATCTCAAGGATGATCAATGGA
Organism: Salvelinus fontinalis; assembly: GCF_029448725.1. Taxonomy (NCBI): domain Eukaryota; kingdom Metazoa; phylum Chordata; class Actinopteri; order Salmoniformes; family Salmonidae; genus Salvelinus; species Salvelinus fontinalis. The sequence goes on along the minus strand of NC_074697.1, from coordinate 40,254,785 downwards.
AACAACCTGAGATCAATTTCGAGTCTCATAGCAAAGGGTCTGAATACTTAAGTAAATAACGTATTTGTTTTTTATTTTTAATACATTTCCCAAAAAATCGTGTGTGCAGATTGCTGAAAAAAAATAATATTTAACCAATTTTAGAATAAGGCTGTAATGTAACCAAATGTGTAAAAAGTCAAGGGGTCTAAATACTTTCCGAAGGAACCGTATACAGCGAGCAAAGTAATCATGATGTTTTGATGTCGCTTCTCTGAAAGTGATCTGTGTTTGCGTGTGATCAAGGGTATATTCATTCTGCATTTTCTGTTGAAAAAATTTTCTTCAACAGAAGCAAATGGAAGGAAACCGGGAAAAACATATCTGAATTTGTCCAATAGAAACTAATTTGCAACTGTTGGACTATTGATTACACCCTAGATCAGCTAGATGTGCAACTACATTGTAAACTTTCATTCATAGGCTAGGTTGTAGCAACCTCATGATGGGTACATGGAAAAGTTGATCATGTAGTAGGCTAGACCTATCGATGTTACATTGAGCTAGCTGGGTGAATGGAATATGAATGACAGTTATCCAATATGCTGTAATATAAATAAGGCCATGCTACAAAAAAAAGCATCCTCCTTCATCTTAAATGGCACGACCGCCATATACACTGTACTGTACAACCTATGGATTGTGCATCCATGAAAAGGGGTATCTGCCTACTCAGTGACACCCACAGAACATAACTCTTGTAGAGTTTACATACATATTAGCATATTAGCTCTTATTGCGGGACTTTGACTGTGGAAAATCCCCTACTATTTAAAAAAAAAACGTTATTTAACTAGTTTATTATGCGTATTGAATATTCATAATGCACTCTACAGCCTAACATATGGATTGTGTACCCATGAAATGGGGTATCAGCCTACTCAGTGACACCCATGTAGAGTTCACACAAATATTAGCTCGTATTGCGCATAATAAACTAACTTGGGAGATGACTTTCCAAGTCTACTTCCCACGGCTATGTATGTAGTTGAACTGGAATACGTTTCAATTGGGGGACTTTTATTTTGAAGGCGAACCACCGATTCCACTATTGTTAATCACGCTAATGTTGTTCACGACCAACTGGTGAAAAAGCCAATGCAAATGCTCGAGACAGCAGGTGCCCGTCCTTTTCAAACGCTCATTTGCATTGCTAACGTGATTCACAAATCCCCCCACCCCCCATTTTGTGTAGGCTAGCCTAAAATAAGCGTCTATCGAAATGTTTTTACTGATAGTTTCCTCTCGAAATGTTTGAGCTATATAGCCTATGTAAGGGAATTCAACCTGTTAATTAAACCACAACAACATAAATGGTTTCCAAATTGCTGCCAAGACGCATTCCGAACAATAGATGGGCTTGCCTATTGAGAAAGCTGGGCCGCGTTATAACGCGTAAATCCATCATCATAGGCAAAAGTCATGTCGAGAAAGAAATGATTTATAGCCATCTTTTCGATGAATGAAGCGATATTACAATCAGAGAATTCTTGAAGAAACACAGACGTGATTAATATAATATGAAATCCTCAGAGGAAAACAACTCAAGCGCCAAATTCCCAACAAATGCAGCGCTTGTCTGTTGTGGTGAAGCTGATAGACTAGACTACACATTCTCGAAACCTCCATCCCAAGCGCCAGTTTTTCTCTCTCATGAGAGATTACATTTGTATGTTGGAATTGAGGTCTTACTTGGCCCCGTTTAAATTCACACTTGAATGCGTTTAATTATAATGTGTGAGGGGGCAGTCTGTCTTATAATGTGTGAGGGGGCAGTCTAGCGAATGGCGTGGAAGTTGATTGAATGAGGAGCCTCAGGGACTCAGGCACCAAATTACATTGTTTTTGAACGCACAATTGTCTTCCCAAACAAATGGTTATCGAAACAAAGCAATGCCAGAAAAAAAAACATTTAATTTATGTAGGCTATCGTATGTACCCAGAGTTGATATGCGTAGAGCGAGCACGTATCAGCCATCAACAGCCTGTTCACAGTCCCTTAACGTTGAGATCCTCCAACAAAAACCAAGATGAGCTCCCCATCCAAGAGTTTCATTAACAATAGCCATATTGTATGACTATAAAGGTTAATTAAACGGTAAATGGAAATTACAGGAGTTAATCATTATATGCATTTAATACCGCGTTTAACAAACAATATAATGGATACATGAAAAATACGAATAATATCTACAAACCTTGTTTCGTGTGTCTAAATCCGTTTCTGTGTGCGGGAGAAATGTAATAAACTGCTCCAGACGGTAAAAGACACTGAAACTAAATCCCCGCTCGCATCCTCATGCCTTGAAGCAGCCAACCCAGTGTTGAGAATTGCGCGGGGACGTGAGGGTCGCGTTGGTATTAACAGACGCGCAGCTGCGGCTCCGCAAATGCACACCATCTATCTCACCCCGTTGCCCTTAGCAACCATGGATATCACCCCACCCCCACCACTAAGAGGGTTAGAGTACGGGTCGGAAATTGTTTCCCTCAGTAATTTGCCCAGTCAGAGCTCAGAGCCACTTGCATTTGATTTGTGTAAAACGGTGCGATTTAAAGCCCGTTGCTTTGAATCGTTGTCTTGAACTCATGTGACTTGGCAACAATGACCTTTCAAGCACATGAAGAAGAATTGACACCAGGACTGTCCACCAATTGACTGTCCATTGAAATGCCAATGTATTTAATCTAACACAATGTCCGCCACCAATGAAATACATAGAGGAAAATCCCTTCTATTACAGCATCTTTTATTCTCTCCTGGAAACCACCTCTTGATTCCACACTATATGTGACAGCCTTCATCTCACCAAGCAGCATTATTCAGTGAGTCAGCCATGCTGGAGAGCCGAGTGGCCATGTGCTTGCCATACAGTGAGACTGCAAAACAGAAGACAAATGAAGGTGTATGGAGAGAAATAACCTATCACAAATATTCCATCAGTGGGCCTGGGTCACCAGAGCAGAGGGAGGATGCAGCGGAGCATTATGCTGTGTGCTCAGGCAGTCTGTATTTGTATTTATTATGGATCCCCATCAGCTACTCTTCCTGGGGTCCGGCAAAATTAAGGCAGTTATACAATTTAAAAAAAACATTACAATACATTCATTACAGAATTCACAACACACTAAGTGCGTGCCCTCAGGCCCATACGACATATCTACAATGCAAAATCCATATGTACGTGTGTGTATAATGCGTACGTTATCATGTGTGTATACATGTGTCTGTGCCTATGTTTTTGTTACTTCACAGTCCCCGCTGTTCCAGAAGGTGTATTTTTACCTGCTTTTTTAATCTGATTCTACTGCTTGCATCAGTTACCTGATGTGGAATAGAGTTCCATGTAGTCATGGCTCTATGTAGTACTTTGCGCCTCCCATAGTCTGTTCTGGACTTAGGGACTGTGAAGAGACCTCTGGTGGAATGTCTTGTGGGGTATGCATGGGTGTCCGAGCTGTGTGCTAGTATTTTAAACAGACCTTTCAGCTTATCAACACCTCTTACAAAAACAAGTAATGAGGAAGTCAATCTCTCCTCCACTTTGAGCCATGAGAGATTGACATGCATGTCATTAATGTTAGCTCTCCGTGTGTACTTTTAAGGGCCAGCCGTGCTGCCCTGTTCTGAGCCAACTGCAATTTTCCCAAGTCCATCTTTGTGGCACCTGACCACACGACTGAACAGTGGACCAGGTGCGACAAAACCAGGGCCTGTAGGACCTGCCTTGTTAATAGTGCTGTTCAGAAGGCAGAGCAGCGTTTTATTATGGACAGACTTCTCCCCATCTAAGCTACTGTTGTATCAATATGTTTTGACCATGACAGTTTACAATCCAGGATTACTCCAAGCAGTTTAGTCACATCAACTTGCTCAATTTCCACATTATGAGATGTAGTTGAGGTTTAGGGTTTAGTGAAGGATTTGTCCCAAATACAATGCTTTTCATTTAGGAACTATTTAGGACTAACTTATTCCTTGATACCCATTCCGAAACTAACTGCAGCTCTTTGTTAAGTGTTGCAGTCATTTCAGTCGCTGTAGTAGCTGACATGTATAGTGTTGAGTCATCCGCATACATAGACACACTGGCCTTACTCAAAGCCAGTGGCGTGTCGTTTGTAAAGATTGTTAAAAGCAAGGGGCCTAAACAGCTACCCTAGGGAATTCCTGCTTCTATCTGGATTATGTTTGAGAGGCTTCCATTAAAGAACACCCTCTGTTTTCTGTTAGACAAGTAACTCTATCCACGTTATAGAAGAGGGTGTAAAGCCATAACACATACATTTTTTCCAGCTGCAGACTATGATCGATAACGTCAAAAGCTGCACTGAATTCTAACAAAACAGGCCCCACAATCATATCATCAATTTCTCTCAGCCAATCATCAGTCATTTGTGTAAGTGCCGTGCTTGTTGAGTATCCTTCCCTACATGCGTGCTAAAAGTCTGTTGTCAATTTGTTTACTGTGAAATAGCATTGTATCTGGTCAAACACCATTTTTTCCAGAAGTTTACTAAGGGTTGGTAACAGGTTGATTGGTCGGCTATTTGAGCCAGTAAAGGAGGCTTTACTATTCTTGGGAAGCGGAATGACTTTAGCTTCCCTCCAGGCCTGAGGGAACACACTTTCTAGTAGGCTTAAATTGAAGATGTGGCAAATAGGAGTGGCTATATCGTCGACTATTATCCTCAGTAATCTTCCATCCAGATTGTCAGACCCCGGTGGCTTGTCATTGTTGTTAGACAACAATAATTTTTTCACCTCTTCCACACTGACTTCACGGAATTCAAAAGTACAATTCTTGTCTTTCATAATTTGGTCAGATATACTTGGATGTGTAGTGTCAGCGTTTGTTGCTGGCATGTTACCTAGCCAATGAAAAGTAAGTAAAGTAGTTGGCAATATCAGTGGGTTTTGTGATAAATGAACCATCTGATTCAATGAATGATGGAGCCGAGTTGGCTTTTTTCCCTAAAATTTAATTTAAGGTACCCCAAAGCTTTTTACCATCATTCTTTATATCATTTATCTTTGTTTCATAGTATATTACATTTTTATTTATCTTAGTCACACGATTTCTTAATTTGCAGTACGTTTGCCAATCAGATGGGCTGCCAGACTTATTTGCCATACCTTTTGTCTCATCCCTCTCAACCATACCATTTTTCACTTCCTCATCAATCCAAGGGGATTTAACTGTTTTTACAGTCATTTTCTTAATGTTTGTGTACTTATTAGTAACTGGAATAAGCAATTTCATAAATGTGTCAAGTGCAGTGTCTGGTTGCTCCTCATTACACACCACAGACCAGCAAATATTCTTTACATCCTCAACATATGGATGCCAACATCATATTTGTCTGTGCCTCTCAGTTTTAATATTGGACTAAGTGTGTCCCCTGGATAGAGTAAATTGTGTGCTGCACTGGAAAAGCATTGCTGCGTGATTAATATTTCATAAGACAGTGCATCTGCAAGGACTTGGTCTCTTTCGCTCCCTGAGCCTTCATTTCCTTGTGGAGGATGCCAGCGTGTCTGTCTGAGCAGGTTAGGCTACACTGCTGGCTTTGATTCAGCTAGGCATCCGTTTTATGGTTAAGGCCACAGTGCAGCTATGTCATGCATGGCTCCATGTGAAATCATCTCCTTATATGGAGGGGGAGGGTGTTGCATGGTGCATTAAGGGGTTTAAGAAAGGTGCATACATTAACTGAAGCAGGAATTCAGAAAGTCACCAAAGTTCTGCTCAATAAATCATTTGGTGGGCTTAGCTTGGGGGGGTGGATGGATGGCTCCTCTGTTACACTAGGTGGAGTTTCTACACTCTAATCTACCCAGACCATCCATGCTTCCTCAACAACAACACAGTAGGCTCTCCCCAGTAACCCTAAGTTAGCTGTTCTTTTGGGGTTGGCCAATTAACCTCAGAGTGGGGTGTTTGTATTTTGTGTGGGATCACCAGCTAGAACGGCTGGCTTTGCCATGCCTCTGACCAGTTTAGGCAGGCTGGAGCCAACGTGCCTGAAATATTTCATAATTCCTTCCCCTCCACCACTGGCTGATCCAATCAGAGAATACATTATTTTCACCTGCTATCTGAGTGAGTGAAGCCCAATGTCATTTGGATGTCACAGACAGGTAGAGGGAAAGCTGTCTGTGCCTGGAGAGGCTCTCTCCACCTCTGATGAAGTGTGTGTAGGGTAATGATATATTTGCCATTCAAGGGCTTGATCATAAATAACACCCATTCAGATACACCATTACATTTCAGTAATTTAGCAGACACTCTTATCCAGAATGACTTACAGGAGCAATAAGGGTTAAGTGCCTTGCTCAAGGGCCACATCGACAAATGTTTCATCTAGTCGGCTCAGGGATTCGAACCATTGACCTTTTGGTTACCGGCCCACCGCTATTAACCGCTAGGCTACCTGCCACCATCACAGACAGTTCGAATGAAGTGCCAACCTACAAGGGATGGGAGCTTTGAACAGTGTCATATTAATGGCTTTAGTTTTTGACATTCTGCATTGGATGTCTCTCTGCTCTCAGACCCAGACATCCCACAGCCAGCAGGCAGCAGAGTCCCTCTACAGGGACTGAAACATAAAATGGAATGTACCCCAAGCAGTGGAGGGATTTCAGTGTCAACACATTTAAGTGAAGCTGCGAAGGCGTTGTGAATGGCATAGGCAGAGCTCACAAGGTGTTTGTCTCTGCCTCCCTAACGCCTGGCAACAGCGTGTGCGTGTGTGTATTTGAGCATGCACGCCTGCTGTGCGCGTCAGGAAGCAAGTGTGTGTGTGGGGGTGTTGGGTTCCTCAGCTCTGGCAGGCTCAGCTGAAGGCCGTGTCTGGCTCACGACACTACCTGTCAACTCCAGTTCCCGCTTTCTTGTCCAGCGCGACAAGGTCTTATTTTAAGAAGCAGGTTTCTGCAGCCTGATGACCAGCACGTGCTCTGACACGCAGCCGTAAACACAGGCGCTGGCAACCAATCGAATTGCATCTGCAGCCACTTCATTTACTGCACATAGATTTACAATAGGCAGACGCTGTCTATAAATGTGTGGGGTTACAGAAGGATTAAGCCTTCCATTTAATCAATGTGGACTGCAGAAACAATGACGAAGAATAGGAAGACCATGGAGGAGGAGTCAGGGTTAAAGAGAGAGGGGGTGAGAGGGGGAGGAGGGGTACTTTTCAATGCATGCCTCAGCCAGCCCCCAAATATTTCTCAATACGAATTAAAACAGAGTGGAGGCTATAGGGAGGGGGAAGTCATCTGGGCTTACAGTCATTGTCAACTGAGGTAGCCTGTGCACTGGAATTAAAGAGTGCTCGAAAATCTTATCTGACTCAGGAGAGAGCAAGGCACCGTAAAGATATATCTGTGTATTTTAATCTGTCTGATTTGAGACATCCATTAGCATTTAGACCGAAAATGTTGGGGTTTTGATGTGCGCAGTCTCACTCTTTTTTGGAGTCCATTTAGGTAATGTCACTTTCCACGGGACATTAATCTGTGTAATTAGGTTTGAGCCACACTCTCCTCTGAAGCAGATCGTGACTGGCTAGGGTACCTTGCTTTTTTTTTGCACTTTCTGCCCTGGAGGAAAATAGGTGGAATGCATTATTTTCTCCTGTCTACTTTCTTTCTTATCATCTGAATTCAGTGCTCATCGAGAGCAGGGAGGAAGCACTGGAGTACATGAATGTTTGACAATGGTGACTCTCTGATGGACTCGCTGATGTACTATGATTCACTGCTGAGGCAAATATGGAACACGCCTCTGGTTAGCTATGCAAATGAGGGAGGTGGTTTGCTTCCTGTGTGTTGTCAGACCATCCCAATCAACCTTCCTATAACCAAACAAACCAACGATTGGGTAAACCATAGACTATCATCCCCATACCTAAACCAACTGCCAGTTCAAAGTTCATCCGCCCCAAAATGGATGCCATGACTGTCTTCACATGTCCATCCATCCCCACCTGTAGGTGATTTATGGTCACTTTCCCCAAATCTGTGTTCACAATGCATTTAGATACTTCCACACACAGCACAGCACGTTGACCTTTCTAGACGTGCTCATTAGTTAATGTGTTGCTCACGGCGGAGGCCACGTCGACGCCAACGCCTCTGCTCATGCATGGGAGACCTATGAGTTGCAGCTGTTGTAGCCACCCAATACTGCAACACTCCTGTCCTGAAGTGATGCCTTCCCAGGGATTTCTCTATAATCTGGTTATGTGTGCCCAACCTGTCAATCTCAATCACGGTTGTTGTTGTGCCAGCCTCCCGCTGGGCCAATGGTGATCCATTCTGTCGATTAGCTGCATGCTATCTCATTATCATCTCCCCCCACCAGTGCTAGGCAGAGGGCATAGATAGGATAGGGACCGGCCATGGGTTTCTCCATTGTGACACAGGGGAGGGGACCTGTCACAGAATATCTAGGGAACGCCAGAGTTACACAACTGTGAAACACACCATTTTGTTTGTCAGTCCCTCTGCCAACCCTAGTGGATGTGAAAAACCTCTTTCCACAGGTGGGGAAAATGTAAACCCTATGCTCTAAATCTGAGGAGGTAAACAAGTGCATATTCCTCCAACGCTGGGCATTTTCATTAGCTTAGCTGTAACCCACTTGGTGTAGTACAGAAAGCAGGCTTAAGGAGTTACTCTCACTAAGTATCATAACGACTAGCCAAGTGAGCCAGCATGACAACACTCACTCACTACCCTCCATATCAGGTCACAGTCCTGATATATAGGGAGATTTTCTGGATTCATACTACAAAAAATGTACATGTAGATGTATAAATATTTTCTATGATGAATACACAAATATTAAATATGTGATATTAGAAAGTTAATATGCTACTTTTATTGCTGATAATTCATCAGCCATAAAATTCAAGGCAAAGTATTCAAGGCAAAGGACGCAGTAAAGTAAAGGATTAAAATCAGAAAGCCCAAGGGCTTTTGTGGTTTGGTTTGTGTTGTAATTCAATTAACTTGTTTTTCTTATTTACAGCACTAACAAGGCCTCCTTGTTAGAGCGTTGTTGGCTACCTAGTTCAAGAGGGCAGTAAGAGATCAGCTTCACAATAACTTATACATTTTTTTTGCTTCTCTTAAATTGAGGTAGGATTTAACTTCTGATAAAAACAATCTCAAAGTATTTGGTGATGGCGGTGTGTGATTTCTAGTGGGAAAACTTCAGGCAAGGCCCCTATTGAGCGCTGAGATATGTGGTACGGTCGGTATCAATACACTCGCTCCTTCTGCAGACTGTTGCTCCTTCTGGAGTCCAAACCTCGATAGTCAGCCTGATCATAGCAGTCCTCCTGAACTCAGTTAGCGATGGTAACTAATGTGAGTCAGGCTAGTTTTATACATTTTATTGGCTCCGAGCCTGTGAAATGAACTGCGGGTGCTTTAGCAGGAATATAGCAAAACAAATCACTTTGCTTCAGAGAAACATATCCACACTGAAACACAAAAACAGTCCCTTTCAATCTCAGGTTTTACTAGATTGGCCAGTACTGTACAGTTAGAGAAGGATTCTGGCTTAAATCCAGAATACAGGGGAATAGAGCAGACATTCTTCACACTGGTTCTTACAGTATGCACACTTGCTGTGCAAGAGGTACATCAGCGTGTCAGTGCCTCAGCTGGAAAGGTCTTTACTCAGAATGTCTCGGGGGACAAGTCTCATTTACTCAGCCGCCTGAGCAGACACCCGTTACTCCCCTGGGCCCGCAATGCTTGTCCTTCAAAGGAAAATGGCAGCATTTATTTGTTCTGTTAAAAAAATGTAAAATACAATTATACAGTCATTTGGCTGGTGGCACAGATACCCAGCAGTATATCACTGTCCAGAGTCCAATCTAGTGCTCCATGCCCCTCAGTCTCTATGCAGGTCCTAAAATGTATTGTTAACAGTTGTGCCAAACGCACACAAACAGGCAATTCGCGCTCTATAAATCGACTCCCCCTCTACGAGTCACTGGGAAAACAGGACAAACAGATTAAATACACTGCAATGCGCCTTATTAGCATGGGTGAACTGAGTGGCCCTGTTAGTCAAGGCCTATCAGACTATGGTCTCCTCTTTAGCCATACAACCCTGAATCTCTGACCCTATGCATCAGAATCCACTTCCACTGGCAAGCCATGGTGTTGAAAGACCATCCGCAAATTCTTCCAACATGAACTTATTTGCGTACTAATTGAATTTGAAACATTCTTGGGTGCGTTTTTTTGTTGTTGCATGCGCCAGTACAAAACCCCCTTTCAGTTAACCCACTAGCCCAGATACTTGCAAGCCATCGCGAAATCAGAATCACACGACATACCATTCTACACACATTCCAGAGAAGAAGATCTACACCCCTCTGTTCTCACACTGTTCCTTTATTTCATGATGCATGTACAGATCTGAAACTCCACATAAAAAAACAGACATCCTCTCTACTGTATAAAGCAGAAGATTAAAAATCCTCCATTAATGCAAGAAGCTGAGGCATCTGACTTGTTACATTTCGCAACATTTCCACGCTGATACACACTGGACGGACAAGAATCAAAACTCTGTGCAATCACTCCCCCACAAACAAGGCAGACATATTTCAACATTTTCAGATGAGGTGCATGTACCTCATAATATTACGGAGTAGAAATGTATTTTCCATTTTTTTTTTTTCCATTCACTTCTCAGACTTTGACATTACATTTGTGACGTTGTATAGATGAGATCCAGGATTGCATACCCATGTGTCAAAATAGAAGCACTGACCATAAACCATTACATAACACATACATTATGTTTAGAGGCTTACACTGTCTTCACTGGCCACAGATGCATTGGCTTTTGGCTGATTGTTTTCCAGCTGGACCCCTTTGGCATCGCAGCAGATGTAAAATACATTTATTGAGTATATACTAACAACCCTCACACATGCAAACAAGATCGCACACATGCAGCAGTACAAAATGACTGCTAATTTATCCTGCTGTAAGTGCATTAGCCAGGTCACCTATCCCATTGACCTACAAATTACTTACACATGGGGTATTTCCGCACGTCTCCCTAGTAAATCCGAACTCGGGCATTCAGTATCATTCATTTGCAGAAATCCCATGAGAAATCGAGAGCTTGGGACTATAACAATCTATTTGCAAAAATTCATTCTGAGATAATTGGATTTAAAGTTCCGAACCTGCATTGGTTTGAATGGCGTCAGCAATATTATCTTGCACTCTTTTGAACTTTACATAAATTGGGGTATTTAAAGTACTATATAGGTAGAGAACATTGAACAGAACAAGGCTATGTCAATAACTCAATTTTGACAAAAATGCAGATAGAACCGGATAAATCGAAAGCTCTCTTTAGGTTTGACATAGTAAATATTGATATGCAGATAAATTTGTACTTTGTCTCATCAAATGCCCAAAGAGAAATGCGCAAAGCATTTGCCATTATTAAGTCTTCCAAATAGATTCTAAATCACCCACATAAATAAGTTACAAAACCATCATGACAGACCAATCAACAAAAGTGCTACCCTGGCATATTAAGACACATTATGAATTCCATTAGAGATCGTTACAAATCAGGCCCATTAAGTCATGGGCCACTTCTGCCAGCAGTTTGGTGGAGGGATTCAGATAAATACCAAGCCCACATTTTGATTGGGCCCAACAGTTTTTAATTTCTCGCTTTTCTCATATGGCCTCCTTGTTAATGCATTACGCAAGGCTCTGAAATGCAAAGGCATTCTGGAACTGTCCGACCCCTGGTGTCAGGTGTGTTCCAGGCTCACCAGGGGTGTGTTGTGCCCCATCTGTGACACTTTTGTCCCTCAGGTTGGCGGGGGCCCATCGACGTAGCTCAGGGCCAGTTGGAAGGAGCGGGCCAGGGAGTTGGAGCGGTGGCACTCTGGGTCCATGAGGAGTGTTATGGGCCAGACCAGCAGGGCTAGGAACACAGCCAGCAGGACGACCAGGAACACTGGGCTCCTCAGAGTCTTTAGTACCCACACGGCCCCCAGGGGCCACATGCGGAACTTGGTTTGTCTGTTAGGGCACTCATCTGGCCTACAGGAGGAGCATGGATAGAAGGAGCGTGATTGTAATTCTAAGTCTCAGCATTGTTTAAGTCAGGAGTTGTTATTGACCTTGGGGACTGGGAGTGTGTGCTGTTTTTAAATCACATGGAGGAGTAAGATTTGCTATCACTGTCTAATTGGTATTGATTGGAATATCAAAGGTGAAATGTCACGACAGGTATTTGCAGTGTTGTCGTTATGCAAGTTATTATATATAGATACACTCAAATACGCTTATAAGTAAAAACTATGATAGTACAGTAATATAAATTGAACCAAAGCATTGAATATTTAAACATATAGGCTGTGTTTACTTTAATTCTGATCTTTTGCCCAATTTATTTGCAAAAGATCTGATTGGTCAAAATATAAATAATTGGGCAAAAGATCAGAATTGGTCTGCCTGTTTAAAGGTAGCCATAGTTTCCACGTGAATAAGACTTTACTCACCGTTGCTCACTATGGACCACCTCCCATGAGGCATTGCAGTGTGGCTCTTCCTCTGGAGACTGGCAGAGAAAGAGGAATCAACAGAGAGAGGGATTGTGTACACATACACAGCTAATCCGACAGGGGATGCATTCATTTTGGTCTCTGCACTGTAGCTTTACAACCTTTTACAAGGCAGCTGGCAAAGATATTATTATATATAAATTTTTTACTTTTAGTGTGATCTGCATACAACCTGTCATCTTCAGTACATTTTGAAGACAACAGATGAATTAACTTGATCTTACAAGCTGCCATTAACAGTTAGAGCAATAATAAATAACGTGATACTGTTACCTGTGGGTTTAATTGAGCCATCCTATCAGACTTGAGCTGGAGGTCACATGACTGTAAGGTGTAGGGGGTCAAACACAGCTCCTGGGGGCGTGTCTGAACAGGGATGTACCTGAGACTGTGGCTTCCCTCAGAGCAACCAGCACACTGTCACACATACACAAAGCAGTTTGGGTTATGGCACAGGCTAGACATTCTACATGACAGTGTTTCTATGCAACAAAGGCCAATTGTAAATCAAAAGAGACTTGTAGATGCGGTCCAATAAGGTTGCCACACACACACACCCTCACCCCCTTGTCCGCCGCTCTTTCTCTATCCCCTCACTGGGTTTTGACTAACGCTCGCTGCCTATGGTGTGTCTGGTCTTTATGCGCTCGCCTGCAATTACGACAGACATTAAAAAGCCAGTTAACGCCAGAGCTCTCCGCCGTCCCTGTAAAGCAGCCAATTAAGCCTCGAGCGCAGAGACATTAAAGGAGCCCCTTTGAAATGGAAATGGTTCCTCCGCAAGGTTTGATGCTTTGCAGTGAAATCAGGCTTTCCATCAGCACAGCGATTCACTTTCTTACGGACGTGTTCCCCTCTGACAAACAGAATGCTTTAATCAGGCTGGGCTTCAGACAGCTTGATTAGAAAGAAAAAAGCCACCTCTCCCAAAAAACAGAAGGGAAAATATTCCTGGGCTGTTTCTGTTTTGGTGACACTTAAAACATAGCCTCTGCTACACGATGCATTTATAAATCACCATCTTATTGATTTGTTTACGAGAAAGACGAGGTATAAAATAGACACTTTGTAGGCGATGTGACACACCCAAAATAGGGAGCAATGAATTTAAAGCTGCATGCAATAACACAAAACACAGTTGTCGATTCACATGATTCTATGAATATTTACTTTTTCGTGATTTCACCAGCGTTAAATTCTTCATGCATTTTTGCAAATAATGCATGGGAAAGTCGATTCCTAGAGCTTCTCGCAGTAAAAGTGAGCCTTTTCTAACAAACAGGTCTGCATATAACCAAACACATTTGTGTGCATGTCCCACTGTACAGTACACGCTCCTCTCTGGACCACAAGCAGAACCTAATCAGTGTGGAAGGTCAGGAGTCTTGTGGAGGCTCCAGGGCACATTTCTCTGCCATTCCAGAAAGCTAGAGGACGCTCATGGGATGCAGTATGCTGCTCAATGAAAGGTACTGTTGCTAGCATCTCATTCCTCCAACTTTACTCGTTTCAGACAGCGCCGGCTGTTCGTTTTGGATGTGGGCCAAGTTGAATTTCGTCAAAGGATCAGAGGGTTTATGTCTAAGACAGTGTTTTCACCATTTAACTGAGACTATGATTCATTCTAATTTGGAGGATATATTATGGTTCAGGGGGGGACACTGGATCAGTCTTAAAAGGCAGAGGAGTTTTACTGGGTTTAAGGTGTACCTTCCAAGTACTGTCGGTCTGGACAACCTTGGAGCAGGCTCTGTGCTGTTGGACCGAGGGGGCTATAGAGGGGACGGTGTGTCCGTGCGTCTGTCCCAGCCAGGCGCTGATGCGATCAGGGTCAAAGTTCACAGGCTCCTGGGAGGGTCCGTCGGGCATGGAGGTCGTCCAGTGGCCAGAGAGTAGAGGTTTGCCATCTCTGACACTCTGGATCGTGGAAGGTGAGAACACCACTGGGCCTGCATACTCAAACCTCCTCTCCGGCCTCTGGAAACACCAGCCACAAGTGAGGATAGATTGTGTCCATTTTACCTGAAATGAACTAACACATTTCATTTAAGGTTTTGGTTTTAATATGCAAAAACCCTGGAGGAGTCTTTGAAGTCTTTATATTTCTGGCTTAAATCAGTCCTACATTTCTGCATCTTCCACTATTAAATCCAATGGGTTTGGTTTGGAGTTCAACACAATCAGTATTATTAGTCACACCAGCAAAACAAAACTTCTCTGTACTGACACCGATGATAATGGAGGTACTGGCTTTAGGCTTAACTAAAAAAAAAGAGCTAAGATAGTTTTTTTCCTCACACACACACACGTACTCTACCCCTCTTGCACACACACAATAACTCCTTGTTAATCGAAGTGAAGAACAACATTGTGTGTCATTTCAATGGATCATGTGTTTCACACATACTTCAGTATACACTGTCCAATGCATTACTCAAATTCCTTTGCCGGTTGAACACAAGTTTACATTCCTGATAATATTGCAGAAACATGTTGACCTGCGTGTGCCTCTGAGCCTAAGGGAACAGTGGTCGAGCGAAGAGCCAGAATACAGATCAGTAGGAGGAGCTCGGTCTACTCACCATTTCCTCTGCTGCTCTGTAATTTATATCAGACAGAGAGCCTATGGAGCTGAGGTAACTCTCCCTCTTTACACCATCTCTGGCCAGTGGCTTTTCTCGATCTGTTTGAATGAAACAAGCACACCTCAAATCTGGTGCCAAGCCTCATCGAAAACAATGACAGCGTTAATCATTTAAAAATGTTCTCATGGCACCCCAATGGAGGAGGATAGAACAAGTGGATTATTCCATCGGCGTCATTAACCTTTCTTTAATCCTTAGTCAATTATTTAAATCTCCTACCTGTGTTGGCACTGAAATATGACAAGTCGGCGTCGGATTGGGAGACTGGGCCCCCGATGTCGACGGAGGGGTCCCACTCCAGCACCATGTGATCCAGGTTGGGGGGGTTCTGCTGGTTTGGGGCGCTGCTCTTCTCAAAAGCACCATCCTGCTCCAACAGGACATCAGACGGACAGCCGGAGTCAGAGGCTTGAGTCAGTACACAGTCATCCTCAAACACCTGACATAGGAAAGATGGGGAGGAAAGATGGGGAGGAAAGATGGGGAGGAAAGATGGGCAGAGGGAGGAAAGGAGGACGTATAAATGGAAGAAAACTACTACAGGATGCTATAAAACACACTAATGGTAGAGTTGTTCTCAGTTTGGCATGGAACAGCTGATCAGAGCCAAAAGAGAACATGGGCATATTCCACAACTCCAAATCCCCTCTCCTTCCTTCACTAGCTTCCTTTAACCCATATAGGCCTTTCAGAACAGTGGACAGAAGCTTAGAAGAGAAGAAATCGTGCAGAAAAGTAGGGCCTTAGAGTGGCTGGTGCACTTAAAGATACAGGTTTAGCGGAGCCTACCAGTCTCATGCTGAGTAGGCGTGTGTGCAGACGGCCCACTCCCTCAAATACGTGGGCACAGTAGAGCAGCAGCTTCTGCAGCCCCGCCTCGATGTCTTGGGCGTCCTCTGGCTCGCTCTTCTGGATCAGCGCCTCGCCCCGCTCCAGGAGACCGTTCAGACACCCCGCAGTCTTCCCCACCGCCTCCTGGAAGCTCTGAGGCCAAACACACACACAGCACAGCCAATCAGGGAGGAGACATTTACTAGGGGAAGGGCCGTAAGAATGGGTACTGGAATCAGGTAGAAGCATTTCAGGCAAGTCAGAGACAGTTAATGGGAATTACAGATTAATGACCAGGTAAAGCAGGTGCAAAATTATGTTAGGCAAAAGTGAGGACCACTGATTGCGTGGTCAGATTACTTGGCTGGTCAGTCCTGTCCAGTACAGTCCTAGGCCATGTCCTTTACCTGCAGCTCCCGCATCTTGTCACAAGTGTCCCTTCCAGAGAAGTGTTCCACCTCAGTCAGCCTAAAGTCCATGTCAGCAAGCCACACAGCCATCTCTTCCCTCTGGCCCTCAAACTCCTCCCGCTGGGACACACGGTGCTAGGGGAGGGGCCGGAGGAGACGGGGTAGGAAAGAGAGCACGTGAAGCGAGGGGAGGGGAAATAAAACATTGTAGGCCAAGAGAAGTGGAGCTATAGCGATATAGATACAGAATAATAGTCTAGTCCTCCGAGCAATGCTGGCATCTGAATACATTTGGGAGGAATCAGATGTAGCTCAAAAAAGAAAATGTCCCCCTGCCTTAGACATTTGTGTGATGGAGGAAGGCGTATCTTGCACCTCTTACCTTGAGTCTGCGGCAAACACTCTCAATGGTCCCATGTAGGCGGTCCCAGCGCTGACCACAGTCCCTGGCCATGCTCAGCAGGCGTGACCACATGGCCCCATCAAAGAGCCTGGTCAGGGTCCTGTTCCTAAGAGTCAGACTGTCCAGCTGCACCAGCCGAGCCCCAGCCTGGATCCTCAGGCTCTGGGAGGGGAGAGCACAACAACTGGGGGTTTAGATCGAACAGTAGAGAGATACTTGTTCTATTATACAGGTGAACGAAACAGTTCTGTAATAACATCTCTATTAAATCTGTAATAACAATGACAGTGTCTCTACGCAATGACAGGACATAAACACCAACATGGGGCTTTAGATGGCCATTAGATGGTCTGATCTGGTCTCCTACCTCAAACTTCTCGAGCTCCTCCTTGACAGTGACAAAGAGCACATGGGCAGATCTGGGGGAGTCGGCAGCCTTCTCAGCCAATCGGAGCCAATCGCTGAGAGAGGAGTACTCCTTCATGAACTCATGCCATAGAACCCATTTTCTTTCCACCCTTTGCGAGATACATAAACAAACAAAGGCCAGACTGGTAAATGGAAAAGCACATTAATTAGGGTAGTATGGTTCACTGCAGTTGATCAATATAATCTACTATCCATTAATTAACTGTCCACATTAATTAGGTCTTAATCCTTCCATCAGCAAATACACTTGAGAAAACCCCATTGGAGTCAGAAGAGAAGACAAATGTGTTGAGTTGGGAAACACTCACTGGACAAATCCATCCAGAGATGGGCTTCCATCTTGGATCAAGCAGGTTCCCAGTGGCAGACAGTCTTGGGGCTCCTCATTGATCTCTTGTAGAGGCAGGAAGTGGTATTCGGAAAGTAGGGGCTCAGTGTGTTCTAGGAGCAGGTCCAATCCCAAGGGGCTCTTCACAGACTTGGTAGCGGCTTGACATTCATCCTCTTCCGACTTTATGTCACTTCTTGTGGTGCAGGGACAATAGTATCCATGACTACCGGCTGGGAGTGGCACCTTCACAGGCATCTTGGGCTCCACCTGTCACCTGGGTGGCTCCACCTGTTTGGCGTGTGCAAGTGTCACCGCATTACAACACTCCGAAATGAGGTGACAATTAACACATACTTCCAAATGAATTGCGTTGAGTGCATTTTTCACAGTAACATAATGTCTATAGTATATTATTTTATCAGATGGAACCTACATGCTTTCAATGCACTCAGTAAAGGTAAATCTTTGAAAAAACGATCATAAAAGGGGGTGGGGGATATCTTTGAGTACACTCAGTGTTGGGTGAGTACCTGAGTTCACCCTGATGGGTTATTCATATAAGTCATTACAAATAGAGTTCTGAATGACTGCCCAGGAATTGAGAGAGACAGCACAGATGGCGAGTAGCTGAATGCCTCTCCCAGAGTGAGGCAACTACCCGAATGGCCAAGCGGTTATTTTCTGGGCCATCTAATCGTTTTGCAGTAGCAATCCCTCTTATGAATTATGACTCAACAGTTCCACACTTCAGACCATTCTACAGGGGGTTAGGAGCTGAAAACAGATTTTCACATTACGGACTGTTGAATAGGAAATTATAACAGTAGAGTAGTCTTTTGGTCCCATCGATATTGACATTATCCATTACTGCCTGCCTTTAGAAAAATCCTACAACAAAAGATGAGGGTGTGTAATTAAACTCGTCTGAAACATGCACTTGTCTGATCCCGTCTGTTTAATCCTGGTTGTTTGTCTGTCATCTCTACAGTATAGTTTCTCTTTCCTCCTTTCTCTCGTTTTTATTCAGTGATTGACAGCACACTGGGCAGCAGCCTGTCAGATAACGTTTCAGAGTGGGCACAGGTTTCTGAGGCGGTCAGATCTTTGATAAGATCAGCAAAAAGACTAATGTTTATCTAAATACCATTTAGATCAGTGGTATTCAATTTTGGGCTGTTGACCCCTAGTAGGGTCAGGAAGGGGGGGGGGGGGGGCTAAACAAAGACTTAAGAGTACATTTTGTATAGGACAATATACATTATACAAAGATAATATACAAAGATAATATACAAAGATAATATTTGTATTTATTGGTTTCTTTTCATTTTGATGTAATGAATTGAAGGTTATTTGTCGATGTGAAAATGTAAATTTCCAGATTTAAGTCCCTGGTAAAAATTTTTTTTTGAATAGCACTGATTTAGAGAGAGAGATGTTCCATTCATTAGCTCCCGAGGATTCTTTTTGATGCAGTCTTCTCATTGTCATTCATTAAAAAGTAATTCCATGTTGCCATGCTTCAGGACGGAAGGCACGTCGATATGTGAAAAGGAATGACAGCTCCTTCCTGGGTAAGTAGAACAGTGTGGAGGATGTTTCCAATACACATCACTGGCAATCTACAATCCCACCTGTGAGAGACCATCGACCCAACTATCTATACTTAATATTCCTTTCATATCCCTCCTGAGGAACATTCAGGATTGCAGAAGTTCTTTAGTCAACGCACAGATTTCACAATCAAGTTGGAACTCTTGGCAAACTGCTTATGTAGTTCTCGGTTGGGTCATTTGTGTGGCACAAAGCCGTGAGATACTTTCCATTTCAGCCAATCTCAGAGTGACATGCCCACAGCTCTAATGACTAAACTCAAGTCCATAGGTCACAGAGACTGCCAAGATAAACGTTATGCAGGGCAGATGTGAGGCCAGGCTGTCGGTGGAGTCTGATAACTGCCATCATCATGTGTGATACAGTTAAGGATCACATCAAAAAAAAGGTATGATTTTATCACCCCAATGTAATTAGTGCTTATCTCACATAGACAGCAAACAGGGGGCACAAGGTTCACATGGTTATTACCATGGCATTATGCCAACCCAATCTGCTCACATTACTAGTTTTGTCAATCAAAAGTCCCGTAAACAACTTAATTGAGATGCCCTGGAGACTCAAAACTTCACAACAAGTTAACACAGGAGTGTTCTTTTCTATGGCAGTTATATTTGTTTAATGTAGAGTTAAATACAAATCCAGACAATGGAAGTAGCCTGTAGGCTTTTAAAGAATTCCCTCAGCCTTGGAGGCCGATAAATCACTTCACACTTGTGCCCAGAAGAGTTATGAGGGCACCACTCTGGCCCTGGCAGAAGAAAATGCCAAATAGATTTCCCCTGGTCCCTTACCTGCTGAATGCGCCATGGAAGGTCGGCTACTCTGCTACTGGGGGCCTATTGTTAATCATCTGCAAGTCAACGAACCCCTCTGGGCTAATGTCACACTTGATAATCCAGCACAGCAGACTGACTGCTGCAGCACCGACCGGCCTGAGATTGACCTCTGCCCTTAGACTAATGAGACGGCGAATAACAATACCAACAAAACACAGATTTATCAACAGCCATCTTCTCCTCTTCATATTCAGATAGAAGAGAAAGCAGGGATTTCAAAATGGCTGCTAGCCAGCCATTAGTTAAATATGAATAACATGAAACTTCCTTTTCACTCATGAGAGCGCAGCGTCAGTCAGATCTCAACATTCATAAGCGTGTGTGGCTGACTGCTCCATCACAAGAGGGCACGGAGTCATTGGATTGGACCTCGATGCGGTGGAGTTGAAAATCGAAAGCAGTTTTATTACTGTTAGGGGAGCTCACCCAATAATGGAACCTGCAGATGTCACAGCTTCGAAAGGGCACTCAGGTAATTTCTGCAGACTGGGACGGAGAGAGAGAGAGGGTTGGGTCGGTTTCAGTCCCCCTCTAGACAGCACAAAGGACAGGGGGCTTCACTGACTGCAGGTGATGATACTGTCCCAATAGACTACTTCTCAATGACAGTACATTTACTCTGTTAAACCTTGCTCTTTAGAGTATGGCAAAGGCCAGCAGTGTATATAGTTTAGTGCAGTCCCAAGAGACTGGATATCAAGTCACCATTTCAGCAAAGATTAGAGCAACTATTTGCTCATGAATACATGAATAGGGATATGACAAGTAAACTAATGCCAGCTTACGCCCACAATGTGCATGCGTCATTTTGCTGTCGGGGTAGGGGTGGAGCAAAGCAGGTGCATCTTGGTAGTTTTCCATAACAATACCCGCATTTGAATAAGTGAGACGGAGCTGAATGAACCCAAACAGTGAAACTGCTTGTCTGGTATGGAAGAAAAAACAAAAACTCTCCGGCTCAGACAAAAGGTGAGCTGCTAACGTCATCAGCCAATTTTGGCCCAGACGAGCCTTGCTGCTGTACGAGACAAACGAAAAATAATGACATCGTCAACACAGCCATTAAAGTGTGATTGGCCAGTTGACATTTCCTTGCCTTGGTGGACGCTTCGTCAGCTGACACCGGTAGCATCCTGGATCACCTGACGGACAGGCTGGGAGCGGGAACATTACCAGGGAAAAAAGAGGATTGTTAACCTATGGAGTCAGTCTGCTATTCAGTCCTTGACAGAACGTATTAACAGTCATTTGCCTAACATTGACTCAACCTTCAGCTCACGTACTCCTGGCTACATGCTCTAGCAGGCCTGGGCAATTACAGTCCTTGCATGCCTGATTGGTGTCACTTTTCCTCCATCCCTTGCAAACACACCTGATTTTAACTAATTGCATTTTTAACTGAAGATCATGATTAGTTGATTATTGGAGTCAGGTGTGTTAGCTGGGGCAAAAGTGTGACACCAATCAGACCCCCGAGGACTGGAGTTGCCCAGGCCTGTGTCTAATGGGACAGTGTCCGGGGACAACAATTGGCAATTGCATCCCTTTAGCCGTCTAATTTGCGGTGGACACTAAACATTTATAGCCAGCTGGGACAAGTCATTCTTTGTCTGGGTGTGGGCAGGCAGCTCCTCTTCTAATGGTGAAAAAAAATAACAGCTATTGGTATGCAGGTCCAATACCTGGAGCAGAGGCTCAGGAACAGACCGAGGTACCACACCGCTGCATGAATCACATTTATCTGACTGGATAGTATTAGATGGGCTCTACAGCACCACCAGTGACCACGTAGGTAGTCTTGCTCAACAAACCTAAACTTCAGCATTTTTTTAGGCCATGCCAACTAGTTCAGTATTTCGACAACTCTGAGGGCAAATGCAATCCAATCAAAGGGACCAAGCACAGTATGCAAAATTAAACAAATAGCAAGCACACAGAGCCATTGGAAACATAACTAATTGTGAAGTGACAACCGTGCATGTCACCATAGCTGAAATAATGACATCTTTACAAAACACCTACATCTTTTCTCATCCCAACATTTAGCGTGCCTATTGACACGTCCACAGTGCCCGTCTATGTTTTGCAGCGTGCCCGCCCACTCATTTCTGTGCCACAACGCGGGCATAGTCAGGAGCAGCAGCCGTGGGGGACATCTGTGTTTCCAGTGACAGGTTGGCGGGACAGCCAGCGAGGAGGAGAGAAAAATGGAGCGTGGCTTCACGTCTTCTGCTGCTCCCTACCCATCCCCCTCAAGCTCTCCCCCCTCACCCCCCATGGACCAGAGACTGTGGCCATTGTCTCGGGAGCACAAAAGACTCAAAGTGAACAAATGTGCCTTTCTGCTGTCCGGATGGAGTGCGAAAGACAGGCCTGGGACACCTGATATATCCCACTATCTGCACAGAGATAGAGGCAGCCAGGGAGAGAATCTCCCCCATCAGTCACCCTGAACTGATCCAAGATCAGAACACGGTCAGTTGTGGGGGAGAAACGGAGCAGGTCCGGGCCGGGAGAGATCTGGTGACCCTGGATGGAAACTTTCTTTCACCATTAACTAGGCTGTGCCTAAATTCAGGGAGACAGAGAAAGAAATGGCAGAGACAAAATGGAGGGCGAAGCAGAAGTGAGAGAAGAGAAACAGATTGAAAGACCGAGAAGGACAGATAGGAGAAATCATGATAGAGTGAGTGAGTGAGTTGTGTACTGTAGTATCGAGACAACACTCTGGCAAGATGTGTGCCGCAAGTCCCTGGGACAATGCACTCAGTGACTGAAAGACAAATATTACTTTGTACCACTACTGCACTCTAATAAAAACATGGGTAAACATCAAATACACTACAAAAGCGCTCATATTTCATAGGCTGCTAGAATTACCAAGCATTTCTCACTAATATTAACTAAAAGGTTTGGAATACAATGCTACGTTGGTGAAATCCGACGAGATGTTTCCAACAGCAATACCTCAGTCTGTAGATTTCAAGTGTCTGTATAGTGTATACAGGCCTAAAGTAGGTGATGAGCACAAGACAACAAGGACAGAAAACAGAGAAATGATGTGAACACAAAAGGAACAAGAGGCTGGGCTGGGAACAGGCAGAGATTGTGTGGCCAGGTACACTTTAGGTTACACAGATCATCCTTGGTGTCAGATACACCCCTTATTAAAAGAGATTTTTATCTAAAATGTAGTGCTTGACCAGGCATGGGAAACTGGTGCTCTGGATATCGTGGCTATACAATTGCTAAGAGAGAGAGAGAGAAAAAAAACAATCACAAGGAGAGCCCAGCACTGTAGAGTACAATGGCTTTGTGGGGATCATCTTTGTCCAAATGCAGAACACATTCCTGCATTAGTGACCGCACCTCTCGTTAGGGTGAGCATCATGCATCCACACACAACGCAGTATATATAGGACATGGGAATGGAACTCAATTCTTAGAGGGTTGGAGCACTCACTCAATTAGACTCAGTGGCTTACAATGTTCCCTGTGTTCTACAATTCCATGTTATCAGGGGAAATGACCAGAATTAAATGTGTTTGGCTAAATAACTAAGAGAGCAAGCTAATGAATACAACGGAAATTGACTGAAATGAAAGCCAACAAACACACAAACAACCTTTTGGGAAACAATTTAGAGGCCCGCGATAGAAGTCTGCAAGCGGGGCATAGATGGACAGATAGACAGACTTAGTCAAAATGGATGTCCGGATGGAATCAAAAATAATCACAACATTGAAAAGTTCCTGTTATACAATAAATGTTGCTTAGAGGAGACCATCAGGTAAATAAATCTGACCCTTAATCCAGTTCAGAAATCCTTTTCCTGTCTATTTTCCCTCTCAGCTCTTCATAGTGGGCATGGAGAGATACTCTACTGCCAGATGCTAATCTCGAGGGCCTGAGCCCCTGAAGAGGGGGCATTGTGTGACTACGATTTGTAATCTTGAATGATGAGAGGGTATCATATCAATACCGACATGAGAAAGGCCTGCAATTCTCATTCGGATTATTGTCCGTACACCCTTTATCTCTGGTCAGGGATAGTAAATTAGATAGTTATCCAAGATATCCTGATTCATGACTGCTCACAAACTCATGAGTTGTGTTTCACAGCCTGTTGTCAGCCTTCTGATCCAAGGCCTGGCACTTGTCCAAGGGATGTTGCTGACTGATTCAGTAGTTAATTAGCTGACACCAAGTTCTTCTGGTCAAGCACTGCTCAAAAGAGCAGAATCATTTTATCTAATTACTGGTCACTGGTGAAAAAATGACTGTCAAAGGGCTGTGAAGATACACTGTCATTCCCATTAGACCTATACAAACTTGGTTCATTCATTGGCATTACAAGGTTTTTAGACATTGGCCGTCAAAAGTGAAGTGCATTTTGTTGTGGTAAAGTGCTTTCTACCTTGTGAAAAGAACACCATTTTTCAGTGAAAACTTAGATGGCTGAGGAGCATTTGGTTCCACTAGGAGTTATAGGTCTAACCGTAAGATTATTGATGCCACATCCTTAAAGAGATAACCTCAAGGCATGACAGGGAATCCACCTGTAACAATGAGTCATGCATTCTGTATAACACAGCTGCCAGACATACAGTAACCGGTTCCTGTTGAAAACAATTTACGTGGAAATTGCACTTTAGGCCTTCAACTTGGTACTTCCGGAGAGAAACACCACCCATGTTCTTGGATATAGTAATAACATTGACGAAATGTTGAATGTTTTGTTAATGACCCACTTTGTCCTCTCTCGACAAACAAAACTTGAATGAAATAACATGTACTTCTATATTTCAATAGGCCTACTCGAAAGTTTAAACTATGTTGACGTCAAAATCATCAATAGCATTGAGACAGGGAAACAAACAGGTAACTTACGATTCTGCTTCGTCTGGATTCACAGGCAGGATTCATGCAGCTGGGAGGTCTTGAGACCTGGAAGCCCCATTTCGCTCGATGCCTAAATATGATAAACACCTACTCGAAATTCGGAGGGAATATGTGCACGTTTAAATCATCAACCATATGATGTCATTTGTGAGGTTTATCTGCTTTCTCTGGTTAAAAGTAATCATTATCGGAAGAGCACGCCGTTATTTAGAACGTACCCGGTAACTTGACCTGTCACAGGTAGTTTGAAACCACACCCCTCAAACGAATACAGTACTCACCTGCATTAAACTTCCGTCTACCTAAATGTGTCACGTACTGACAATTCTCAAATAAAAATCCGTTCTTAAATAACTTAAAAATGTAGTGGACAATTAAATTGAAGAATTATTTTAATAAAAAACTATAATATCTTCATCAAAAGTTATTTCGAGACTGTAATAAAAAATGAGATGTCTGGATCATTTGAAATAAATGCAAATGTTTACATGTATTATACAGGCTGTGTGCATGGCTCATCTACCCCCTATATGTTATTATTCAAATGAAGGCATGTTGTAGGCCAGTTACATAAGGATGGCATAAAAAGAGGTTGAAGTGAATTGCATAAGATGTTCATTCTAAACTGCAGTCATCTTATACTCATATGAGTATACTATCATTTTCACTCCAGTTGTCTTGAACACAGAGAATATCAGGCCTCCAGAAATAGTGGATTGACTAATATAAAGATGTGACTCATAAACCCCATGGTTTAGAGTAGACCCTGTGGCTTTAGGGGACAGTGAAAGAAGATGAGATCTATACAGATTCAGGGTGCATTGTAATTGTATTTGTGTCATAATAGAAGGCACAGCAGATTAACTCACACTGTACTAATAGGCAGCCCCTTCCCCCTCCCCAAGGAGACCCTTTGTTGTTGATTACAGCGAAACAAAGAAGAGGCATCAGCAAGGCAAACTAATTAATTTTTTGATTTAACTAGGCAACTCAGTTAAGAACAAATTCTTATCGGCCCACACCAGCCGCACCCGGACGACGCTGGGCCAATTGTGCGCCTCCCTATGGGACTCCCAATCACAACCGGTTGTGATACAGCCTGGATTCAAACCAGGGTGTCTGTAGTGACGCCACTAGCACCGAGGCACTCGGGAGCCCTTCACCCCACTGTAGTCACATATACAGGCTTCAGAGCCTCAGTGTGGAACGAGACACAGCACGACAGAGAGAGAGAGAGAGAGAGAGAGAGAGAGAGAGAGAGAGAGAGATTCAGGCTTGCACATCAGAATCTGAGATGATGGCTTCACTCTCTCAGCTCATGTCTTAGAGGGGGCTCAGTCAGACGATTTTCATCTGTACTTCAGCAGGAACAGGGGGAGTGAGTGAGAGAGATTATATGCTTACCGCGTTCCCGCTCTCCAACCGAAGCTAACGTCAAATCTCTTTTTAAAAAGGGGAGGGGGGAGATGGTGAAAGGGACGAGGCGTGCGAGATAACTCAGTGAGCACGTCTGAATGGATTACCCACTCTGCTAATTATGAACAGAAAACACTGTAATTATGCATCAGAGTGGTTTTACTCTCCGTCCTCTCTCTCTCTGTTTTAATTATGCTTTGGAGTGGGAAGGGAAGTGGGCTCTCCAATTGGCCTTTCCGGAGTAGCAAAAAAGCACAGAGCCACTGAGGCGGAAAGGTGAGGCTTCATTTCATTTCGACAGGGTGCAGGGATGAGGTTCGTCATCAGAGCTCCACAGACAGAAGGACATGGCATCGCAGTAGTCAATAGAGAGGAAGGTTACAGCCCTGACTGGACCATTTTTCTACCTGATTTGAGACAGAAGGAAGAAACCTAGTCTTCTGTGGTCAACTTAATTAATTCCATTGAGATATGTAGTGTACAGATATTATCAGGAACTGGACACTGCGTTGCCTCGGGTGACATGGCATACAATATATAGGGTGGGAGCAAAGCAGCCAATGGCAGAGTAGATGGGACACTCATATCCCTTCCATTTACGGAGAGCCCTCCCAGGAGGGCACAACATGTCCGTCCCTGGTCTGGCCTATTAACCTAGCATGAAATGGCGCCCCTATTTTGTTGATGTTTATGCTAATTGGGCTCTCCAATGTAAGTCACAGCCTTATCTTTGTGACTGCCATTGTCTGGTGCCTTTGTTAGACTTAGCACATCTATAGGAGTTCTCTAAAGCATGGAATGTTATGTAATGTCTGTGGAAGTATTATAATTTTGGGGCATGTGTATTGCCTCCTACTGCCCATAGCTTGCACTACACAAGACAGATAGTAGGTAGGCACATTGAATCTTTGATAAGTCAAATCATTATGTAAGTGGTCTGGCAAATTGAGCTGCTTTTCAATGCATACTTGATGCGATACTCATATAATATTCACATTCCTTGTATGGTGACGAATTGAAGATAAATCATGATTAAGTCATCGGCATTGATTTGTAGATCTCAAAACATGAGACAAAGACTGTCATTACTGAGCCATTACGTATATATTACTAGTGTGAGACACAATTGACAGAATGTAAGCTATTCTTCAGGCATTAAGATTGTTTTCAAGGTCCAGGTTTAACAAGTCACATCATCTCAATAACCCCAAATGGCTATAATTTCCACAAATTAAACCCAATTGTAAACACAAAAAATATCTCTGTTACATGAACCCTCCCTCCGTATTGTAGTTTCTTACTCCCATTGGGAAAAGCTGCAGTTGTCAGCTCCAGTCTTCATCTCAGACAAGAGTAAATATTTTAGCATGACACTTAGCGGGAGCAGGGCAGGTAGAAGAAGACTTGGTTAACCTAGCTGAATGAATCTTAGAGGAGTCAATGATTTAAAAGAAAAACATGTCAATGCTGATCTTTGTCATGGAGGAATACTGATGCTGACCAGTGATGTTTCTCAATTTGCCACACAATCAGACTATGTATGACTGATAGATTGGTGCAGAGGCATCTCATCGGGAAAAAAGACTCCCTGTATTTTGATTATTCAGTTTAACGAGAGTGACCCTGATGGTAGCATATTGCACAATATGCACATTTTATTTCTGTATTTCATGTAGGTCGTCTTTATGAGAATTAGGTAATTTCTGGGTTAAAGCCCCACAACTCTAGATTAGTAAACTTTCAGTGCATGCAGACAGAGAAGCTGAGTGATGACGTGAGTCTTGTTAAGGGAATGTTTGTCCAAATCATTCACAGCCGGGCAGAGGAAGTCAGGTGAAGTAAATTGACATTGAAGAGTAATATTTTTCTCAGAGGTTGAGCCTTGAAACTACAGTATTCGGTAGTAATAATGAATCCTTGTAACACAGGCCTGACATTCTTTCTCCTGTCTGACTGTGTTTGTGTAATGATGTCAGGTTTCACATGCAAGGATGTCATATGCTTTTCTTTCACAGTATGTAAAATGTTACATTGTAGGATACTGCAATTGGCAAGACAATGTAAACACATAAATTACTATGTTAACCATATAATCCCATTCATTAAACCATTAAACTGCCACTGGGAGACAGATCAATTCATTCAAGTTTTTGTTTTTTATACATACTCTTCCATTTAGAGCTCATTGTTACATATAGTTAATCCAGAGTTAACATCAAAGAGCCAGCTATGGTCTGGTTTCTAATCTCCCTCATTGATGTCCAATTGAGTTTCTTTATATTGATGTTGGATCACAGAGAGTAGGATGATTGATCTGTACACTAGTCCCTTTTGAGTCCTGTCAGCATTTGCAAGTCTAACATGCCTGAGATGACACCTCTTTTATCTAAAACATGGATTTACATATAACCTACACAGATCATGTGCCATCTAAATATCATATGGATACTTGTGTCATAACTATTATTCAGGGTCACAGTTATTGGTCATTATTGGCCAGGTCCCAGTTGTAAATGAGAACTTGTTCTCAACTGGCCTACCTAGTTAAATAAATAAAGGTGAAATAAAAATTCTAGTTCCAACATCTTTCTTTGAACATGAAACCCCCTTTGGTCAAAGGTCTAAATGGCCATACATAATGTATTCCTAAAGGTACAGTATGATATATTTATATTTTTTTAATTCCAAATATTATTGATACTAATATATAGTATGCCCTCATGATTATGGGGATGCACTGCCTTCTATGGACAAAAATAATCATATGTTAGTCTATTGGACAGATATGAACAGCGTACATAAAAAAACTCAAGAAATATTAACCTATATTCGGTTATTTACGTAGGGATTTACAAAGCATCTCTGATTGGCTCCGGTAATTGACTGGAATGGAGTAGGTTAGGCGCATTACTCTTGATCCGTTCAGTGCGTAAACAGTGACATGTGCCGTCTCACACCACGGATCAAAAAGGTTTTAAACACGACAATTGTGACATTAAATATTCCACAAACGTTGTTCGTGAATAGGATTCGGGTGCTAGTATCAGTCGTTGATGGTTTCGTTGTCTCGTTGGGAAGTATTTTCGCTTTGTTCAATAAATTGTGCTCGTGCCCTACTTACGCCTCTAATGATCAAAGTAAACGTAAATATTTTGAGTCTTTAGGAAAAGGGCTCCACCAGCTGGTTACAAAGACAATAGCAGCATATATCAGACAAAGATCTTACATAACTGAGTTATTTATTTTATTTTTTATTTCATTTCACCTTTATTTAACCAGGTAGGCCAGTTGAGAACAAGTTCTCATTTACAACTGCGACCTGGCCAAGATAAAGCAAAGCAGTGCGACAAACAACAACACAGAGTTACACATAAACAAACGCACAGTCAATAACACAATAGAAACATCTATGTACAGTGTGTGCAAATGTAGAAGAGTAGGGAGGTAAGGCAATAAATAGGCCATTGATGCGAAATAATTACAATTTAGCATTAACACTGGAGTGATAGATGTGCAGATGATGATGTGCAAGTAGAGATACTGGGGTGCAAAAGAGCAAGAGGATAAGTAACAATATGGGGATGAGGTAGTTGGGTGTTCTATTTACAGACTGTGTACAGTTATTGGCTGACTGTGTACAGTTATGAATAACTATGCCTACACAAGGCTGCTGTGAATGCTCACAAAATAATTTTGACGTTGAAAATGGACGTCTGTGTAGCCCACATATACGAAAGATCATAAAACGCACTCGTGCAAATGTCTTGTGTAAAATCTTAATTTGAGCCAGTTTGCTACAGCAGGAAAATAATCCTGCAGAAACAGGAAATGTGAGTTATTATGTGGACTATAATTAATAGACATTGTTGTTGGAGTTGATTCAATTTTCGAAAGGGAAAATCAAGTATGACATTTCAAAGTGAAAATTACAAACTTCAGAAGCCTTTTAAACCTCAAATACACTACAAGTTAAACATGTCCTGCATTGCAGGAAAGTTCTCTTGCAACAGGATGATACAATTAAGATCCTATTGAATCCCAGAGCGCGTAAAACCCATAAATCTATGCGTTAAATAAACAGTAAAGGCCTTTCTTTCTCTGAATTCTCTGTAGTGCGTAGTGACACCTAAACGCACTGTAAATAACGTAGCCTATGATTTAATTTGATAGCACATCTGTCATTATAGTCTGACACCATTTTAACAGAAATGCTTGACATGTTTGTCCACTTATAATCCCAGAAGCACCATAAAGTTAGTATCACCCGTTTCGACCGTACTATCTAATCAGTCAAAAAACGAATTACAATCAATCACTGCGTATATTCCTTTGATTCAAGGACATCAAAGTCATTATCCTTTGAACCAAATATGTATATGTTATTTTTTTTGATGAATCTGCATGGACCGTTTGAGATGGACATCATCAAAAAAGGTAAAGCGATTATGGGCCATTAGGCATTTTCTTTAGTACAATAGGAATGTAAATTGCATAATAATGAGGGGTTACATTTGACAATTTATCTTATTTTTGTACTGTCAATGGATGAGTATATAATCTGGGGTTGATCATAGGACTGGACATTTGAAGGAGGACAGTGTCCTTGGTTGGAGAGGTGAGACAAAAAGTAGCCCTGAGCACGTACCTAACTATTTTAGAGGGGAATTTACCTCTGAGCATGGATGCGAACAAAATCTCAAACTTCAGCATTGAACGCATTTTAGGCACTGAAGTGGGACCTTCGTATACAACTGAAGCCGAATCTTCACAATATTTTGGATGTTTGTCTGGCACCTTCCTCCATGGACACTCAAATCCACATCATGAAAACTGGAAATATGGTATGCCTAGGGATTTGACAACGGCCCACATGCTGCAGGTTCCGACCACATCACACACTATTGATTATAGTAGCAGTTACCTCAGCTATGGATCATTTCATTGTCATCATGCAGATATAAATCGGTGTCCTACTGCAACTCAAAACAGAGTTTTCAACGACGAAAGAGGTGAAATAGTGTTATATTTGATTATGTCACTACATAGACTGTATGTTGAGGCCACAAAGTATTGAACTGTAGTGCTACATTGTTACAAAATATTAGGCCTACCGTTTTTTCTTATTCTCTTTGCTTGCTTTCGACTGCTTAATCATGTTTTTTTTATCTCAGGGTCTCAGCCTCTGTGCACTTACTTGGACCAAGGTGGAAACCAAATAAGTCGGGGCAGAATGCGTACAGTGTTCACAGACAGCCAGACCAAACAACTGGATCAGCTGTTCGAACAAACGAATTACCCCGGCGTCGAGGGACGGGCTGACCTAGCCAGGGACACGGGCCTCACGGAGGAAATTGTTAGGGTAAGAGAAGGATACGTTTGCTTTTAGAAAAGTGGTTGTGTAACTATTTAAATTACAAGTTATTGTCTGGACTTGACATAATTTGTTCTATTTCTCTAGGTATGGTTCAAAAACCGTCGTGCGCGCCGAAAGAGGCAGAAAAGCAGCACCAAGGCCGAATCCCCAAACCTGGCTACTTCGAAAAGAGACTGGCCAACAGTCTACAACAAGCGCAGCTTCCAGGGAAACAGCTTCTCATGATTCCTCTGATGATAGCAAGAACATATGATTTCTTTACACTAATTTATGTTCACTTGAGTTCATAAGCTTTTAGGCCCAGTCAACACGCGTAAATATCCCCAGATAGCAATTCATTGGTGGGCATTTAATGTAAAAACTAAATTCAATTGTTAGACCTGCAATAAATGCACATTTGAGCAATTACAGTAAGTGTCTGAGTGTATTATCTCTAAAGTTGTTTGAACAAAAGCAAGCAACAGCAAATGTAGAAAACAACATCAACTTTTATTAGATTCATAGTCAGAGTTGTAATTATAAGCATTTTCATGCTGAGATACACCATCGTAAAAAGAAACTTTCAGCAAATAAAGAGCATGCAATGAATATTATTCATGACACTATAATACATCCAACAGTACACCCCCCCAGTTAACTATTTTTGGACACAGACACCAACACACTATAAAACTGGAAAATAAAAGTACACTTTGTGAAATTATGAAAATATATTTTTTAACAAACTGCAACGACATGTCTATGAAGAAAATGAACCATTGTTGAGATAGAGTTTTAGAATAAGATGTTTTTTTTATATAATGACAGTACACCACTTAATAAGATTATATACATGTTCATAGTGTCCTCGAATAAACATAACATTTGAAGAGAGGACTCATCAAAGTAGATTCTTGTCAAGTTGTTAGTTGTAGATGATAACAAAGTGACACATTAGTGACATCTACTGGCATATTATGGTACACATTATGCTACCAGAGTGTAACAACTACACCATTTTGGTCAATCTTGGCATCAAACAACTTTTCTTGAGCATAAAATCTGCCAGTCAACCAACTATTGAACTCAACCATGTAGTAAGTATGAACAATGTTGCACGCTATACTTATTTCTAATGAACTTTTCCCAGCATAAGTAGTACAGACAAGACATTCTGATGTATTCGTACTCATTATCAAGCACTTCAGTATGGGGCGAGGATTTGTTTGGTATCTACTAGTAAAGAAACTCACAGTCCTTCTTGACACAGTAAAATTTTAGCCTTTCTTGGCTAACAGAGGGTTTTAACAAAGCGAGCTGTCCTGATAAAGTTTGCAACATTGTGTTGAGATAGTCATTAAATTAAATAAAAAAGGTTCCAAATGCCACAGGTTCTTAAGTATCCCATTAAATGACTTTGAGGTTTAATGGATGAGTTTCTCTCAAACTGGATATACTAATCTCCCTTATTCCGATCAAATGAAGCTGAAGCTGATTCCCTCATAGTATCCTTGTTGTTCAGCGGCTCTCTTACAGACCTAGTCATAACCTTACACTAGCAATATCAAAAACAACCACACATTGTTGCGTTCAGTTCCACATTGCTCAGTGCCACATTTTACAAGGTTGCGATTTCGGAAAACGACATGGTGCAAGAGTATTTAGACACTTCCTGATAATGAGTATTTTTGTTGTTGTTCCGCGGTGCTGTTCACACAGGATGTTCACAACGGTGTTCAGAGAGGGCAGGAGGAAGTTCAGGGGTTTTCTCTCCTCCTCATGGTGTTCTTACATAGTGTTGAGTAGACAAAGACACTATCCATATCCACATTGCAAAGTACACAGTTAAATATTGCTGTTTTTCTGCACATACTCATAGATTTTGACATTAAGCGCACACAAGTTTAGACGGTCAGATTTTTTCCCTAATGCTCACACCCACAAACTTACCAAAGCCTAACTTTGAGAGAGAAGGAGAGAGAAGCATGAGAGGATAGCCAACAGAGGGTGTAAACTGTGGTAGCACTGAGCTAGCAGGTGTTCCGTCTGTGCAGATTTAGCCTGAGATGAACACTTTTGGTGCAACAAAGAACCTACAGATTGGAAGGAGGGTACTAGTTTATCAAGAAACATATCTTTAACAAGTATATTTTGGTACCCTTGTAGATTTCCTATTTCTATAAACAAAACTTAAAATGTGGGCAAATAAAGCTTTTTTTTAACATTACGTTTAAATTAAAGTTAAGCAAAAGACATTGCTACTTCATGCTAAACAATAAAGAAAACAGCTTTAACAATATTAACCTAAGTGGTTTACCCTTATATTACATTTTGGGGTGAGCAGCTATTTTGGTTAACGTAACTTGGATCTGAGACCAACTGGTTCAAAAGTGCAATAAACACCTAAAACCAAGTTATGAAAGTCTTATTTGACCCAGTTATGGACAAATAAAGGTGTCTATAATACTACGATTTAAACCATTGCTAGAAAATTGTCTTTCAAGGGTACAGAAGCTATCTGTGCAGATAAAGATGTCCTTCAGTAATTAACTTGGGACATTATGATTGACATACATACGTGCTGGCATTACATTTCCTAAAACGTGTAACTAGTATTTAACAGGGATCTCTCAAAGAATTTAGTTCCGGAGACCGGGAACGTCATTTTCGAACCATGTGTGAGCATATTACAATTACACAAGCCCATTAACAAGCAAATCAATATTATATACACATTTCCAATTGCACATTTGGGAAAATTCTCAGAGTGCAAGTGGAGAAATAGTAGATGTAGGAATCCTGAATAATATTAAACCCTGTTTTCTTTTGGACATACGACATTAGAAGAACATGACCATGTATTCATGTCACATCTTTTCACAATAAAAAGGCATGTTTATGGGAAAATAAATGAGTAACACGATTTGACTCACACATGCACATTTTGGATCCATCCCTTTAGTACGACAGACAATGTGTTGGTCTCCTCTGAAATACTGGGAATTAGGATGAAGCGGCAGCAAATCAAAGTATATCAGTATGTACTTAGTCATTTGAAAGGTTCCCTAGTAGAAGCTACATGGCATGAGAAGTTGGCTGACTGGTCTAAGGGCTTTGGCAACTTCTGACAGGGTAACAACAAGCAATCAACACCAAAATAGAGAAACTTACAAAAACTAAATGAATATATCTATTAGATCGTTGCTTTTGTAGAGTTTGTGTCCCAGATTTCGAGTTACAATTATTTTGTCTCATTACTAGTGTTACAAACGGAATGCAGGATGTTAGTTAACATACAAGGCACTAGGTTTTGCTATAGGACTGACTGCAATCAAGGGGAATGGAGAGTGGATGGGGGCAGTGGTTCACTACTGTAATTCTGACAGCAACAACCAGAGAAAAGCACAAATGAAAGATGGACACTAAGAGGAGAGCAGTAGATCTTTTGAGGAGGAAGAGGAGGAGGAAGGAGAGTGTCGTTAGGACTGCATCTCAGCACGCAGCATCCAGGGGAACCAGCAGCAGAACAGCAACCTGAGGAAGAGGATGAGCAGGAGGAAGAGGAGAGGGATTCACGTCACTGGACACATTCATCAACAGGAGCTTATTTCTAAGCTGCTATTTGTTGACTCAGAGACAACACAGAGAGGAAAAGAAGA
Organism: Salvelinus fontinalis; assembly: GCF_029448725.1. Lineage (NCBI taxonomy): Eukaryota > Metazoa > Chordata > Actinopteri > Salmoniformes > Salmonidae > Salvelinus > Salvelinus fontinalis. The sequence continues at coordinate 40,219,281 of NC_074697.1, read as the reverse complement.
GACTCTACCTGGATATTGAACTCTCAGACGTGATGTCCTTAGGTGACCTCACCGCGTTGAATTTACGCTTTGGCTGGTTCACTAGAAGAAACAAAGAACATCTTTGGATAGAATGCAGACGTGGGAGTAGAAGGTACATCATAGCATGGGGTGGCGTGGCACGCTGGCTAACATGACTGGGCGGATTTGACCGTAGATACTTACTAGACACCTGGTGGACTTTTTTCACCATCGTGCCGTCGCCGCTCTGACCGTCCTTTGATCCGCAGATTCTGAGAGATCATTAACAGCCGTGCTTAGTATTGTACAAGACGGTCAGTCTGTTCAGAATGAACCTTTACAATCACAACAGAGAACGTTTTATATTGTCTAGCTCTTCGTCTTAGAATAAATGATAAGCATAGTTACACAAGGTAACTGTAAAATGCTTTCTTATCAATAAAGTCGTTTACGTTATCTTAGGGTCATTTTTTGAACCAGGTGTTAAAATAGGTGTTATGTTACCTCTGTACCCGAGATGGGGGTGCAAAGACCCCGTACTTGGGCAGGCAGGTGAAGTAGCGGACACCAAAAACAGACCCGTCATGCTTTCCTGTGGGCTGCTCCAGCTCCACACCAAACCAGTAACCTGGACACACACACATCATCAATAGTTCAACTTGATTAAACATTTCTAAGCATTTGTCAAACATTTCTTGAAAAGATCACCACCAGTGTTGCAGTGACTTGATTTCACAGCAGACCTACCTGGGGCAAAGTCTGTCTTTCCGTAATAGCGTATGATTCCCTGCTTCACACCAGCAACCAGCACCTGGTCTCCAAGTTCCACCTTCACCCCATCTGGGTCCAAACTGGCCACGGACATAGACTTCTTCCTCAGAGCTGATGGAGGAAATCAAATGTTAGTTAACATGTTATTTTTAAGCAATAAGGCACGGGGGGGGGGTGGGGGGGGGGGGGTGGTATATGGCCAATATACCATGGCTAAAGGCTGTTCTTAAACACGACGCAGCGCTGAGTGCCTGGACACAGCCCTTAACCGTGGTATATTGACCACCACCAACCCCCGAGGTGCCTTATTGCTATTATAAACTGGTTACCAACGTAATTAGAGCAGTAAAAATATATAGTTTGTCATACCCGTGGTATACGGCTGTCAGCTAATCAGCATTCAAGGCTCGAACCACCCAGTTTATAATGTGTTATAAGTCTATGAGTCATGTGTAATTTATGTGTTATAAAGTCTGTGAATCAACAGATGGCTTGTTGTGCTCCTATGAGAATGAATGCCATGGCCCTTGATGGGGAAACTCTTTTGTGGAAGCAGCATTTCAGTTGTACAACTGACTAGGTATCCCCTTTCCCTTTCTTGTACCTTTCTCTCTCTCCATTATTTCCTTCTTTTCTTTCTTGTTCTTTCCTGTGACACGGGAGAAGTCCATGCGGGGCGTCTTGGGTGTGGAGGTGACAGAGGAGGGGGCCAGCTCAACAGCTTTGGCGATTTTCGACACTGGAGCAAAGATACCTTCAGGACAATAGAAGTGATTAGAGAAAACCCTGAAAAACCTGCATTACATAAAACCTGCATAAAATTGACAAAAAAGTTATGAAATCAAGTCTTCTCTTTGCTCTTTTCTCACGGGGAATCTTAGCGCATTTCAATAGATTTAAGTAAGAATTCCCAAAATGTGAGTGAAATAACAGGTGGTTACCCAATTTGGGGGGGCAGATGAAGTAACGCACCCCCCCCACACTTCCGTCGTTCTTGCCCTCTGGCTCGTCCAGCTCCACCCCTACCCATTGGCCGCTGGCGAACTCCGTGGTCCCACAGAAGCGCAGCGTGCCCGTCTGTGGAGGAGAGACTGTGTGAGGTCTGACATTTATATTGGATTTTGACTATCAAATTGAATTAACCGTATTGATCCCCACATCGAACAAAACACGTGATTTTTATTCTTGTATTATTGAAGGTGATACCAGGCAGGATTAAATAGTTAACAACACTTCTCCACAGCACCGAGGTAGGACTAGTCTCAGAGACATCTCTGACCAGGGCAGCATGCTAATCTGCTCTTTTTCTGTCATTCATTACTACTGAGATACTAGGTCCCAGGCCTGGCCAACCATGTTCCTGGAGAGCTACAGCCCTGAAGGTTTTTGCTCCAACTCTAATCTAGCACACCTGATTCTAATAATTAGCTGGTTGATCATCTGAGTCAGGTTAGTTACTACTGGGGTTGGAGCGAAAAACTTCAGGAGGGTAGCTCTCCAGGAACAGGGTTGGGCAGCTCTGTAACTAGGCTATGGTTAGTAGTCTACCCATCTCAACACAATAACATGTTTTAAGTGATTATGTTGTGGTCAGTAGGACATACACTATATATACAAAAGTATGTGGACAACATCTCAAATTAGTGGATTCCAGTTGCTGACATACAGTAGGCCACACATAGGTTTCCAATGCATTTCAAGTGCAGTTAGTGATGCATGGTAAAAACCAAATGAATGCACCAAGGGAGACTACGTCGTTTAGTGCAGTCAGTAATGCGGTCAGTCATGGAAATACACCTGAAAACACGATTAAATGTGTTCAGTTATGCAAGTAGACACAGGTCGAGGGCTACCCACCTGCTTCAGGTGATGCAGAGCTGAGATGTCAATTTCATCACTGCTCGATTTTTTGGGGAGCTATATGTGTTAACACAAGTGGGAATAAATGTTTGCTAGAATTCACGTTCTCTTCTCACACAGTACAACAAGCAGCAGGGCTCCACCATATAGGATGAATGATACCTCATACTGGCCACTATAAAAAAGATATAAAGATAATTGAAAGCCATTTAAATGGTCTTAGGCACATAAACGCGCTCACAAAATTCAGCAGTTTATTTTAATTCACTGTTTTCAGTCTTTGAGGCTCCCATTTCTTACCCTTTGCCTCCCAATCCTGACAAACCGCACACACACACCTTCATGTCGTCCAGCACCACACGGTCGCCCAGTTTCAGGCCGATGGAGGTAAGCATGAGGTTGCCAGGGATGTTGTCGTAGTTGAGCAGGGTGGCGCGGGGCAGGTTGCAGCTGAGGGGCACAGAGTCCAGCAGCAGCTGCTTCAGCTCCTTGGCCACCATGGCCGCCTCCGCTTTGTCCAGAGTCATGTCCATTGGGTCAGGGACCACCTCGGCCGGCCCCTGGCCCTTATCATTCTGTCAGAGAGCGAGACAGAGAAGGAGGGAGGGAGAGAAAAAGGGAGAGAGAAAGGGACATCAGAAATAAATTGGCATATTTGTGTCGAAGTCATCCCCACATAAAAACAGAAACAGAATCTGTTTTATCTGAAACAGTGTTTTTAAAGAGCGACTGCCCCTAAAAAGCAACATCTCATTTTGAAAATGGTCTATGAGGTATTGATATGAGCCATAAAACATTTATTCTACTGTCAAAATTGACTACAAAGTCTAAATAGGATAGTTTTGGTCATAAAATCAGTCTGAGATTTGTGAGATGATAGAAATAAAGTGTATGTCACGGAATAAAAGGGTACTGTAACAGTTTAGCTTTGATTGGGTTTATTTCAAGCCTGCCCACATGCCTACAGCTGGCAGCACCCAAGTAATCATCAATTCAGCGCACAGCTGCATGAGACCTGATCATAATGTCCATGGTCAATTTGGTTTGACATTCGATAGCCCTATGGGGCTAGTTAGGGACCATCAATAAATTACACAATGTACATGGGACAATATTTTTAAATGCCAATAGATCCAAATTTCAATGACCTAACAACCTCAAACCAACTATAAATTGTAGAAATTCAAATACAAATATTGAAATAATTTAATGAGACAACTAAAAGGTGGGCAACAAAAAAATATTGCGCCATTTACATTGTGTAAATTATTTATGGTCCCTAACAAGCCTCAGCGCTATCAAATGTCAAACCAACTTGCCACGGTCGCACACCAGCTGGCTAAAGCTAATTGGTGAAAGAAGTTGGCTAGCAATAGCTTTCTTAGGCGACTTCAAGACCTGTTAGACTGTTTCACGTTATCTAGAAGGGTGAGTGACTGTAACCGTGTACTGTTTTGAGAGAGTGAATGTACAAACCAAAGACTGCTTGCCACGTGCAAACACACACAAAAGAGACACACACATTAAACCACCTCCCCAGACAACTCTCGTTTGGCTTCAGTTATTTCTTAATGACCAAGCTGAAAAACGAGGCTAAATCAGGAAGTTCAGCTCCCTTTTAAGTTGCCAAGAAATCATATCAAACAGACGTGAAACCTCAGATGCACACCCATTCTATTAGGTCCACCTATCTACTGTGGTACCGGGTCAGACCCCCTTTTGCCTTCAGAACACAAGGTGTCGGAAAAGTTCCACAGGGATGTTGGTTCATGCTGACGCGATGGCATCACGCAGTTGCTGCAGAATGGACAGCGGTACATTCATGCTGCGAACAGCCCGTTCCATCTCAACCCAAAGATGCTCTATTGGGTTGAGGACTGCGCAGGCCACTCAAATAAATTGAGCTCGCTGTCATGTTCCAGGCGATGTCCACTCCTCAAGTGTACAGTGTTGGTGATCGCGTGCCCACTGGAGCCGCTTCTTCTTGTTTTTAGCTGATTCGAGTGGAACCCGGTGTGGTCGTCTGCTGCAATAGCCCATCCATGACAAGGATAGACGAGTTGTGTATTCCGGGATGCTGTTCTGCACACCACTGTTGTACTGTGGCGTTATTTCTGTGTTTGCTGCCCACCTGTTACACTCTTAGAAGAAAAGGTGCTATCTAGAAAATTAAAGGGTTCCAGGTAGAACCCTTTCTACAGAGGGTTCAACATGGAACCCAAAAGGGTTCTACCTGGAGCCAAAAAGGGTTCTCCTATGGGGACAGCCGAAGAACACTTTTGGAACCCTTTTTTCTAAGAGTGTAGCTTGCACGATTCTTGCTATTCTCCTTCGACATCTCTCATCAACAAGCTGTTTTCGCCCACAGGACAGCTGCTGACTGGATGTTTTTTGATTGTCACACCATTCTTGGCAAACCCTAGACACTGTTGTGTGTGAAAAGCCCAGGAGGGCAGCCGTTTCTAAGATACTGGATCCGGCGCGCCTGACACCGACAATCATACCACACTCAAAGTTGTTTAGGTCACTGGTTCTGCCCATTCTAACGTTCAATCCAACAGTTACTTAATGCCTCGATGCCTGTCTGCCTTTATATAGCAGGCCATAAGACTCACTGTCTGTAGGAGTGATCAAGCACCTAATAAACTGTCCAGTGAGTGTATATGCCATATTCAATTTCAGCATTTCTGTTTGTAGTTAGTTACCATGAGAGACGTACAAAAGAGAGGTCTAGTCAATAGTGCTCTTACCCTGACAGAGGGGTTGGCTCCATGCTCTAGCAGACACTGGACTGATCCCAGACACAGGTTGGAGGCAGCGATGTGCAGGGCTGTGCCATGGTGGAAGTCACTGCAGGTGGAATTCAGCACTACAGAGACAGATACAACCAGGTTCAGATCAAATCAATCTGAATTGTAAAGCCAATGTCAGCTATAATCTTAGTTTTATTCTAAAAGCGTAAACCAATTCCTTCTCCTAGGGGTCTCTGAAAGCATTACCAATTTAATCTCTTAGGAGTCTCGTGTTGTGTTTGAGCCCCATGGTCCGTAGACAGGAGAATAACAATGAGACAAAACGGCCACAATCAATGGTCAGTGTGGTGGAGCGATGATAAATCAATGTAGGAGTTAATGAAATGGCTTTGGGTCAATGCTGGTAGGGGCTGGATGCAGTGTTAGTTCTGATTGGAAGTCCAGGGATGGGAGGGAGGAGACATACAGGACATACACCAGGAGCATGCTAGAACTGACAGGACATGCCCAAGCAGTAGCTTTGGAGTGTGAGTGTGTGTGTATACAGTATATGAGTGAGTGTGCGAACAGGGTGAGGAAAGTCATTTGGGGAGGTTTATTAGTCTCCAACAGCTCCTGAGGACTGACTATGTTGTTAGTTGGCTAGGTAGGCTACATGGGTTGTGTTGACGCTACTCACCTCTGGGTTTGGAGGCCTTGAGGAGAATGCGAATCAGCTCTGGCACGTCGAAGTAGGCTGCGTAGTGCAGGGCGTTCATGTTAGTCCAGCGGCTGCGGAGACTTACGTCTGCCCCCAGGGAAATTAGCTGATTGGACAGCCTGAGGGCAGCGGCAGGGTCACCTGGTCGGGGTCACAAGATGGACAAAATTTGTAGGAAACTACAGTAAAACTGCATTGAATCTTAAACTAAAAACACTTTATTTTATGAAAGTTTTATTGAGGATTCAGACATTTGAAATGAACAATCAGTTGAGGGTTTGAGAGTCTCACCGACTCCATGGGCCCCGGCTTTGCAACTGTAGTGGAGCAAGGTCATGTCTGTCAGTCCGTCACGGTCGTTGACATGGCAACCACGCTTCAAGATCTGAGAGGAGACAAGGACTGTTCAGTGAAGAGAGAGAGAGAGAGAGAGAGCGAGAGAGAGAGAGAGAGAGAGAGAGAGAGAGAGAGAGAGAGAGAGAGAGAGAGAGAGAGAGAGAGAGAGAGAGAGAGAGAGAGAGAGAGAGGGGGGGGGGGCTAGGGGAAAGGCAGAGAGAGCAGAACTATCAGATGCCTTTAAAACACTATGAAACACTAAGGCCAGTCATCACTCACACATACAGCCCACCCCACCCCAGGGCCATAGCCTCTCATCTCTCTGAGTGATGCTCCCTGTGCTTAGCGTAGCCATATTAGCAGGATGAGCCATTCACACCCAAATAGCACAGACGACACGTGTTAATGAACTCTAACGATGGGGAAGGTGGGATGGCTTCCTGCTGTGTCATGACTTCCTGCTGTGTCATGAATTTAAGCGCCACGTTCATTGCCACTGCATTACAACTTCATCAGAGGCTGTCCTTGCTGAGTTGCATCCATCTACATGAGGAACCGGCAGCCATTTTGGATAGGTAAAACATTTGAGGGACACAAATATTGAAATGACGGCAGTCGTTACTGGAAGTGACATTCATTTACTATGCTGTTTCAACTGAATATCTAAGCTTGTACTCGGTACATTGGAAACAGTACCAATAGGAGATAACAGCAAACTATTCATGGCGTCCTTTACAACGTCGAATAACCTCCGTCAATGTCTTGCTGAGTGTCAGATGTGCTATGGAAAGCCATATTCCCAACGGTGAAGATTTGAAGAAGCAGTGAAACTCCAGTTAATTAGCTCTCTCCTCTAGTGCCAGCACACAGCAGTGACGGGTGTCGAGTGACAGGTGAAAAAGGACCCATCCTGATTCCTGAACTGGACTAGCAACTATCCCGGGACAGTTCAATATCCACCAGTGTCAATCAAGAGAGACGAAATTAGCACACTCTCCTCAAGCCCTGAGATTATGCCATTTCATACAGAGACATGTAGTCCAACTGAACGAACATGATATTATCAGACAGGTCCTCTCCCGAGGCTTAACGAGGACACCACCATGCACACTTTCATGATTCAACATGAATTCAACATGGATTCAACATGAATTCAACATGGATTCTATAAGATGGATCCCTGTAGCTGCAATGCTAGCACGAGGCTAACATTGTCGAAAAGGAATTTGGGGCTAGTAACTGATATTGGTGGAAATTCTTACTGTCCAAGTAGCTTGTAAAGAAGCGGTGGCCAATCTGTATGCGCCAAAGCCATACACTTCTGATTCGACTTCATTTAGGACTATGTTAGGTTGAATCAGGTGCGTTACTGATTTGAATGGAGCAAAAGCCTACATCCACATAAGCCTTTTGCAGATAAGCCAATGCATCTCTGTTAATGAAAATACTCTCAAATACTGTCAAAAAGACATTGACTATTTGCCAGAGGGCTGAGGTTGTTTACTGAAAGTGCAGCAGAGTGGTTCTTTGCCCATATCTGACATCCTAGTCTGATTTAGAGTCTGTCTTAGTGCAGAGCCTGTTTGGGTAATGGAAAGACCCTATTATCTCAGCCATCAATCACAGCCATCATGGCGTCCCGGGGGACACCCAGGAACTGAGGCTGACTTTACGATCAATCCTAACACTAAAGCTGCATGGCTAAGAGGAAACCGAGTTAACTAAGAGTGTATATTTGCTTGGTGTGTGTACATGTGTTTTTATGGGGCATATCTTCCCTCTCTCCAAGACAGTAGGGCGGGATTAGGAAATTAGTCTGAAACTTGAAGTATGCATATGTCATGACGTTGGCCTGAGTGGGGGAGGTTTATACCTTTCCCCTTTTTCCTCTCTCTACTCTACCGATGTGACTATTGAAAATCCCTTTGTTAACATAGAGAGTCTGGTGACATCAAAAGATGGGTAACGGAACCATATTACGGTAATCCAACCAGTTGAAAATATGCGTTGGGACTTAATGAATATGATGTCAGTTCAGTTGGCGTCTGAGACATGATTACTGATGATAGGACGACATAAACTGTATCTTGGAAAGTCTACACATTATAGTTATCAGATTCACATGGAATTGTTGTGCAATTTAAATGTTTAAATATGAACCTATTTGTGAAAAGATTAAATGTAATTTTTTAGCTTCTTAATGAGAAAACGGTTTGTCAGAAGAACACCACTGTGCTCACTCAGAAGCCCCGCCAAAGTGAACAGACATGGGTTGTAAACTATGAAACAGAGCCCTCTCTCCCAATCCTAAATAAGCCTCTTGACGAAAATGTAACTTTCTGTTCCGAGGACGTTAGGGCGACGGTCCTACGTTAAAAGGGCTCAGATAACCTAACGAAATCAGCATCTAATTTCAACGTGAAGATGACGGTCAACACGCCGAATGGATGAATTTCGACTATACCAGCCAGAATATAGCATGAGCTTAAAAGTATGGCAACTTGGTATGAACTTTGAACTCTTATTCACTCCCGAAGTGATACCTCCTAGCCGTTGAGTTAGCAGCAGTCGCTGTAAACGTGGGCTAGGAGAGGATGGACAGAGTATCCATTCTACCATGCTCCAGTTCACCAAGAGACACTCTTCAAAAGACAAACCGGCCTTCCATCGACGACCAATCTACCGAAGCGCAGCTCAGAGTAAATATTTATTGCATTCTCCTTTTTCAAATGTGCGGTAATTTAGAATGCATAAGATAGTGTATTTACGATAGCATAGCTTCTCCCTTTGTTCCTCAGTCTTCCCGCTCTTTCACTCAAACCCCCCCTTTTCTTTGTGTAACCAGCCGCTATATCGGCTCCATTCACCAGGTCCATCAATGTATGATTAATTCTGTGTATATGTAATTCTGTGTGATTAGTTAGGTATTTAGTAAATAAATAATTAAAACAAATTTTGTATTGCTGATTCAACTTGTTAGCCAGGGTTCGTGAAGATAAGAATTTACAACTTTCAGATGAGACTGAAATAAGGCGAGGATTAAATATTGACTGCTATTGATGTAAAAGATTACTAGGTCTTTAAGAGTTTATTCGGAAGATAACAGCTCTATAAACATTATTTCGTGGTGCCCCGACTTTCTAGTTAATTACATTCACCCGATTAGCTTAATCAGGTCATATTAATTGCAGAGAAATTATTTTATAGAATAGCATGTCATATCACTTAATCCGGCATAGCCAAAGACACAACACATACTTTTTGTTGATTTACATTCCACCCTCATCACTCTTCCTCTTCAGGGTTATGAGAGTTCCTACTCCCATGGTCACAATAACACTACCGGTACTCAAACTGCAGTAATGGTTAGTCCTGAGCTAAAGCTGTGCACTTTCATCTGAGCAACAGCAATATAAAAGGCAATCGACTGAAACATAAACCACACCTTACATGACAACATCCTTAGTAAGAAGGTGTTTTGTGAAAAGTTCACTAGTAGAGCTTCAACTTTGCTAAAGTGCCCCAAGGGGTTGTTTGTCATGCCTCCAACTGAAGCCAAAGCCACCAAGCCTCCCACAATACAGATCCCATTATAAGACAACCCATTAAGGCACAAGACAAACATAAGATGAGTATTTCCCAATCCCATGCCATACACATACACATGCTTATTCAACACCACATACTGTGTATGGGCATGGGACTGGGAAATACTCATCTTATGCTTGCCTTGTGCCTTAATGGCTTCTCTTTGTGGTGCCTTACCAACGTGGAGGCTCAACTAGTGGGTTTGTCAAAAAACACTCTTACTAGGTTAGTGTGATAACGAGTCTGTAATCTTCTAGCAGGACCTTGGACAACAACAACCGCTGCTGACCGGCTCAGAGTTGCAGGAGTTCACCACAAAGAGCGGTCGAACAACACAATTACTAGGCCTGCATCGACTGCATTCCTCCAGGGATCAAGGAACTTGATGCGTCTGCCCTGTTGGCAGCTCTTAAGAGCACGAGAGCAGAGTAGCAAGCTGAGCACAGACCAATGGACTTCTCTCCTTACTGCTAATGCAGCATGTGGTGATGGTGACCAACTCTAGAAGGTTGCATGCAGCTGAAAGGCCACTGCTCTTTAGATAGTAAGGGATTTAATACATTGATATTGTTCATGAGATTTCAATGAATTTGAGCTAAAAGGTGTGCATTGTTGTGTGTTACAGTATGTTGATGAGCGTTTCCATGTTCTCTTCAACTAATGACTGCATGGTGAATTTTGTTTCCTGTGTGTATTGTATTTTGGTTGGAGACCTGTATCTTTGGTGCACTATGCAGTAATATACTGTATCTGTCTGTTATGTACAGTAGAAATAAAGAAAAGAATGATATGGGTCCAAGCACAGAGCCTTGTGAAACGCCAAATTCAACTTTGTAGGCCAGGGATGGCGTCCCGCCTCTTTTGTAGGCTTGCGGATAAATTTCCATAAAAGGAACTCAGTCGGGATCTCAACTTATTGTTGCGAGTTACAATATTAGAATATACAAGGTGCAAATTTGGTTGTGCATCAGCAATTTTTCTCCTGATATGTCAGTCGGACAGTCTCTCAACTAGCCCATGTCAGCTATCATTTTTTAGATCAGTAAATTAGTCTAACCAGCTATCTAAACTTGTATTAATCATACCCGAATGAGTTATACAATTGCTAAATCTTCTCTCCGCCCCTTGGCAAATCCTGTAGAATAGCAGCAAACGTGCTTTATAACTGTAATATTTTTTCTACGTTCAATGGTAAAATGTGTAGAATTGGAGGAAATGTACTTTAAAACGTCAATTGTTCCTTTCCGCTGTCAAGAGCAGCAAAATGTTTTTCTCGCAAGTTAGGCCCCCCCCAACAAAAGGCTAGGGCCGGCTCTGACGGCATGTGTGGGTATGAATGTGGTGCAGATCCATGAGCCACTGAGTTCAGATTTTTTGTGGCCTCCACCCACATCAAAGATGACCATCCCTGCTCTAGGCCTGCAGCTTTCTACATATATCTGTATGTTTCTGCCAGTGTTGTGTCTGAGCTGTATATTCAGGCCTGTAGTCTGCTGAAAATCCGACCGGCAGTAACTCACCTCGTTTCCGATGAGGTCGATTTTGTGCTGGACCTGTGGGACCCACTGACGGATGATGGCAAACAGCTCTGGGATGGTGGTGCGTGGATCCAGCAGGATCTCCAGACACGCAGGATCATTTGGGTCAAAGAATGTGAAGACTGGAATGGTAGGGAATGCCAACAAGATAATTACCCTCCTCATCAAATCAGTATTACATGTGCCTCTCTTGCTATTTTTTGTTCTTTGTCAGACAGCATATTGACTCATTCTGAATATGTGATATTAAATATCATATTGTTTTATTATTACAAAATATACATATATTTTGGGTTGTATTTTTCAGCATGCCTGTTAGTGCACTCTATTTAATTACTTATGGAGTTTTATGTGGGACATCCAATATTTCTGTCCTGTTTAAAAGAACCGTTTCTAAAAGCAGCATTTGGTAGATTGAAGCCCTACCGAAGTGGGAACACAATTGATCTTACTTTGTTTTTATAATACACCATCAAAATAAATGCATTAAAGCTTGTGGGCAAACTGAAATAAATAGCTTCACATCATTTTAGCCTGCAGAAACCACTTACATTCATTGGCATAGTGTCCAGCAATACCATACTATTTGCATATAACAGCCCCAAAGTCAAGATCCATCTACTAAAAGGATCAATAACATGCCATAAAAGGCCTTGTTCACTTATTTATAGATCATATACATTTTATTACATCTTTTCATTATGTTTCTATGAATCTGCAGAGGTTGTTTTGACCAGGCAGTGGTCTGTGCTTGGTGAAAGGCTCTTTGTGGACCGAGGCTACAGCAGCACATGGCCCAGAGCCCAAAATCCACTGTTACATATAAAGTAGTGTTGAGTAGGGAGCATGATAACAAAGGGACTTGGCCTGTATTCACAAAACGTCCCAACGTGTTGATTTGGCGTCAGGTCACTCCTGTCCATATAATCTTATTCATTATGACCTAAAAAGCAAAACTGATCCTAGATCAGCACTCCTACTATGAGACACTTCTTGTGAATGCGGGCCCTGGAGCCTGAGGCCTAGGACCCACCATAGTCTTTGGGGAGGGGGGCCTGGGCAGATGGGTGGACCATGGGCCTCTTCCGGGGCTCGTGAACTGGGCTCTGGTACTCAGAGGCAGGCTGGGCCTCCTCCTCCACCTCGGCAGTCTGCTCTTTAGTCATTCTGCTAGACGTTGGCGGGCCTGGAAAACAAGATGGATGACAAACATTCCTTGAGTGGCACTACAAAGCAAACAGCTCCATCGCAGGTTTTTCTGAACAGTTCTCATACGTCTGTTACTCAGCCAAGAGTCACATGAAGTAGTTGCTTACAAGAGTCTTGTTCCCATGGCAGCCTATCTACTCTGGCAAGTCTATACCCTCACAGGCTCTAGGGCCTGTGAGGATCGGTCAGTAGTGACTCACTGATAACTGCACTTACTGACAAGAGATGAGGAGGCTCAGAGAGCAGACAGGCTAACAGGCAGTCTAATTTATTGTACCATGTCAGTGCATGCTAATACTAAGCCTTAATGTCCATCATTGCTCTGGACATTGCTAAAGGGCTGAGCTATATTTTACAAATAGTATATGCAGCAGCAGATTTCGCACATCCGTCCTGACTATGGGAAATCAAGGATGCATGTACTGTACAGTATGTGTTGGACATTGCAGCACTCATTTCTGAGGTGCTGCTGAACAAACAGTAAAACATCTATGTAAAAGCCTTATAGTATCAGGATGTCAATGCTAATGCAATTTATATACAACTGTCACGTTCCTGACCTATTTCTGTTAGTTTGTTGTATGTGTTAGTTGGTCAGGACGTGAGTTTGGGTGGGCATTCTATGTTGTCTGTTTCTATGTTGGTTTAAGGGTTGCCTGGTGTGGCTCTTAATTAGAGGCAGGTGTTTGGCGTTCCTCTAATTGAGAGTCATATTTAGGTAGGTTGTTTCACAGTGTTCGTTGTGGGTGGTTGTCTCCTGTGTCAGTGTTTGTCGCACCATACGGGACTGTTCGGTTTGTTTGTTCATCGTCATTTATGTGTAGGCTATTTTCCCTGTTCGTGCGTTCTTCGTGTTTTATTGTAAGTTCGTATGTCCAGGTCTGTCTACTCCGTTTGTTATTTTGTTTATTAGTCAAGTGTATTTCGTTTTCGTGTTTTCCGTCTTTACTTTAATAAATATCATGTCTTCACAATCCGCTGCATTTTGGTTCAATCCCTGCTCCTCCTCTTCGGATGAAGAGGAGGAGGACAACCGTTACAACAACACAATGGACCCTTTAGCCTATTATGTTGATATGGCCTGACTGGATTTACATCGTGAAATAAATGTTCAATCTAGGGTCAGAGAATAAGCTATATGTATGTATTATAAATACCTCCTTAGAACAGAACCATTAACACAACTGAGAAACGGTTTATCCCAACATTGAAATGGGAACAGTCTATGATAGCGTAAATTATTCACTGGGTCTTTTTTGTCACATCCAAGGGCTGCTTCCTCCAAAGTCTGACTGCACGGTGAGCACACCACATGTATCTAAATCAGATCCATCCGGCCTGAAAATTATTACGCTGCCAAGTAATCTAATACACAGACTATATTGTCCATCCATGCCTCTGCTAATCCTTTAGGATTTTTAAATAAATCCAGAGAGAGAGAGAGAGAAGAAAGAGAGGCAGAGAGAGAGAGAGAGCTCATCACACAATCAGTAAAAGCCTTATCGTATTGCGCAGCTGTGCTACTGTATCAGTCTACCAACTCAAGCATTATCGGGTCAAACAGTGAGGCAAAAACAGAGGCCATACAGTGGTCTGTGCTGTATTCGTTATGCTTAGGGTAGCTACATTAACAGAGACCGATTCTGCTGTGATACAGACTCAAAGCCAAATGAACAACCCCCCCCAGGCAGATACCATCCTCCTGAAACTCTACGAGTTGCCCGTTTCCTTCAGTTGCATCATATTGGGGGGGTTCCTAGTCGTGTTTGGATATGGATACATACCATGGATACATAGTCAAGAGAAATCATAGCCTGGATGATTTGGGAGCAACTGTCCCTGCGCAGTGAGTCACCTTACCTACAAGCTCCTACATTTTACTTTGATTTCTTCCTTTAGTTATAGACATTCTTAAGTGCTTCCCATGATTTGCCACTGAATCAATAGCCACTGCAGAATGGGTGATACAACAAGTTGCCTGACATCCCAAAAGGATTATGTTGAAACAAAGGGTATCCAAGATATAGGGTCCGATGACTGGTAGATAACTATACCCGTGCTGTGCAATACCTGTCACCAATTATGACTATTTAACTAACAGAGTCCAGTAATGGCAGCCACCATCTTCTCTTCTGAGTTGCCCTGCTCCTCCTAGTTCCTACCCCTGATCTGACAGTAGTGTGTTTGATAAATGAAGTCTCAGTCACAGACAGCATTTTCACTGGAATAAATGTGGTGTATAATTAGCAAGAGCATATTACTTGTTTAATTAAATCGAGTACCTTATATGACTAAGTCTTATGCAACAGTGCTCATATGAGTCAACAAGATGTATAAAACCTGGAGGCAAATACATTCAGATAGCAAAATATGAGGAAAAACAGGTGCAACCAACCTTACAGATGTTAATCTTCTATTCAATACCTATTGTAATGGAATGAATAGTATTTTACCATTTGGCTGGGTCACACTAATGCCATCCTACTGAATTTGACAAAAACAATAGGCCAGAGCTTGTATGTTTGAGTAATTGACAATAAATAAAAACAATATATTAGTGTTGCAATGAGCAATAACGCAAAATGTGCATATTGCATTGCTCTACAACCTGCATAATACAAGGGGAAAAAAATAGAAAAAACGCCCCGTTGACAAACAATGAGAAAGATGCTGGAGGAGGTATATACAGATCACATGTGCAACTATTTATTTAAGCCAATAACAATGAGAAGACGCATAATCTCTGCGCTGATTTTTTATATTTGCGCTTATATGATAAAATGGGCGAAAAAAAAACATCCGCCAGTGAGATTTCATGGAACAGTGTTTTCAGAGCATCCATCTTTCTAGGCTCGGTATCAAGACAAACACACACGCTGTGAAAAACACAGGAAGCAAATACATTTTATCAAACAAAATATATCCAATAATTTGAATCTTATATGCATGCATAATATTCATCTTACCTCAAAACAATCCTTTTTGATTATCTCAAGCTTTTCCTCGCGGCTCAGCCAGATGAGAACAGCAATGGTGCTGAGGCTGCTGCTAAAATGCTGCGAAGGTCTTTCTCTGTGCGTCACGGGCGTGAACACGCACGGACCACAACCATACACAACGTAGGCTACGAGCACAATTGTGAGTGTCCTTCCTTGGCACAGGAATTCACCTAGTTACCACAGCCACAAAATTGGCTATAACTTAAAAATTAATGAGGTAAAAAATTGCTTTTTGATCTTAATTTAAGATTAGGGTTAGGTATAAGTGTGGTTAAGGTTAGGGTTAAATTTAAAATTGCATTTTAAGAAAATAAATTGTAGAAATGGGCGAGGTTTTTGACTTTGTGGCAGTGGTAACTAGTGACGATCATATATATATATATATATATATATATATATATTTAAAAAACATATTCTTCACATTTTCTAACAGTACATATTTTAAAATATATATTCTTCACATTTTCACATTTTCCAACAGTCAAAAAAAGATATATATATATATACATATTTTAAAAAGATATATATTCTTCACATTTTCTAACAGTCCATTTATATTTTCTAACGGGAATATACATTTGGGTGAGTTTTTTCTCTCGCCTGAGTAGCCTCGTTTCACTGCCAAAAATAAAATGAAACCATCTAATTCGTTTTCAGCGAAATAACAACACCATGTCAAATAATTAACATCCAATCACATTACCTGTCTTGCGGGAATTCCACTGATGGTCCATATGTAGCCAAACGTAGCTGCTGCTCATTCCGTTTGCTCGAAAATTGATAAATGGTTAAAAAAGTAAGAGACACATACCAGCTCTACTTTAAATATGTATATATATATATATATATGATCGTCACTAGTTACCACTGCCACAAAGTCATAAACCTCGCCCATTTCTACAATTTATTTTCTTAAAATGCGTAAAAGGTGTAGTACCAGCTCTACAGCAGTACTACACCTGTACCTGTCGACGACACAAGTTGTAATGTTTCCACGAGGACATCCAATGCTAGCATCAGTAATTCTACATTTGTTGTTAGCCCAGCTAGCATTGACACTGACAGTTGTAAATCTGATGCAGCCGAAGAGCTACTGCCTGCCCCCTTACACAGGAAAGCACCGAACAACAGACAGGGATGTTGGACCATCGAAGAGGCGCAAATATGATGAGAACTACATTGTTTTGGGGTTGGCTTATTTTGGGAGTAGGGCCTTTCCTCAGCCGCAGTGTGTTATATGTGCAAAAGTACAATCTTACAACTCGATGAAACTTTCACTCTTGCGCAGACATTTAAAAACAAAACATGCCAATTTGAAAAATAAACCATGGGAGTTTTTTGAGTGAGAATTAAGACGACCTTTGAGTAGTAAGACATGTATAAAAGCAACAGATACCATTAATATGAAGGGGCTAGAAGCATCTTATATGGTGAGCTTGTTGGGGAAAAGGCCCCAAAAACTATACAGACAATTTCCTCATCAAACAACACTGTTTCACGGGCATCAGTGACATGGAAGGAGATGTTTTGAAACAATTACTACTTCGCATACAAGCCAGTGAATTCTATGTGTTACAGCTGGATGAGTCAACAGCCGTGGTGGCCTGGCACAGCTCCTGGTATATGTCTGTTATGTTTATGGGGGATCAATTAAGGAAGACATCCTCTTCTGCAAACCACTGGAAACCAGGACAACAGGAGAGCATATTTTTAAAGTACTGGACAGCTTTGTGACATTGTGATGTTTGGTATCTGTACTGATGGCGCAAAAGCCATGACAGGGAAACATAGTGGAGTGGTAATGCGCGTGCAAGCAGTTGCTCCCGACGCCACTTGGGTACACTGCAGCATCCACCGAGAGGCTCTTGCTACCAAGGGAATGCCTGACAGCTTGAAAGATGTTTTGAACACTACAGGGAAAATTGTTAACTTTGTTATGGCAAGGCCGCTGAACTCTCATGTATTCTCTGCACTATGCAATGATATGGGCAGCGACCATGTAACGCTTTTACAACATACAGAAGTGCGCTGGTTAACAAGGGGCAAAGTATTGAAAAGTAAAAAAAAAAAAAAAAAATGTTTTCGCTTATCTAACAGCATTGCATGATTAAAAAGTTTTCTCAAATGACTGGCCTATCTGGGTGATGTTTTTTCTCGCCTGAATGATCTGATTCTAGGATTACAGGGACTCCGCAACTAAACTAAGCAAAAAAAGAAAAGTCCCTTTTTCAGGACTTATTTTGTAAAAATCCAAATAACTTCACAGATCTTCATTGTAAAGGTTTTAAACACAGTTTCTCATGCTTGTTCAATGAACCATAAACAATTAATGAACATGCACCTGTGAAACGGTCGTTAAGACACTAACAGCTTACAGACAGTAGGCAATTAAGGTCACAGTTATGAAAACTTGGTACTCTAAAGAGGCCTTTCTACTGACTGAAAAACACCAAAAGAAAGATGCCCAGGGTCCCTGCTCATCTGCGTGAACGTGCCTTAGGCATGCTGCAAGGAGGCATGAGGACTGCAAATGTGGCCAGGGCAATAAATTGCAATGTCCGCTCTGTGAGATGCCTAAGCGCTACAGGGAGACAGGACGGACAGCTGATCGTCCTCGCAGTGGCAGACCACGTGTAACAACATCTGCACAGGATTGGTACATCCGAACATCACACCTGCGGGACAGGTACAGGATGGCAACAACAACTGCTCGAGTTACACCAGGAACGCACAATCCCTCCATCAGTGCTCAGACTGTCCGCAATAGGCTGAGAGAGGCTGGACTGAGGGCTTGTAGGCCTGTTGTAAGGCAGGTCCTCAACAGACATCACCAGCAACAGCGTCACCTATGGGCACAAACCCACCGTCGCTGGACCAGACAGAACAAGCAAAAAGTGCTCTTCACTGACAAGTCGCGGTTTTGTCTCACCAGGGGTGATGTTCGGATTCGCGTTTATCGTCGAAGGAATGAGCGTTACACCGAGGCCTGTACTCTGGAGCAGGATCAATTTGGAGGTGGAGGGTCCGTCATGGTCTGGGGCGGTGTGTCACAGCATCATCGGACTGAGCTTGTTGTCATTGCAGGCAATCTCAACGCTGTGCGTTACAGGGAAGACATCCTCCTCCCTCATGTTGAACCCTTCCTGCAGGCTCATCCTAACATGACCCTCCAGCATGACGATGCCATCAGCCATACTGCTCGTTCTGTGCGTGATTTCCTGCAAGACAGGAATGTCAGTGTTCTGCCATGGCCAGCGAAGAGCCCAGATCTCAATCCCATTGAGCACGTCTGGGACTTGTTGGATCGGAGCGTGAGGGCTAGGGCCATTACCCCCAGAAATGTCAGGGAACTTGCAGCTGCCTTGGTGGAAGAGTGGGGTAACATCTCACAGCAAGAACTGTAAAATCTGGTGCAGTCCATGAGGAGGAGATGCACTGCAGTACTTAATGCAGCTGGTGGCCACACCAGACACTGACTTACTTTTGATTTTGACCCTCCCTTTGTTCACATTATTCAATTTCTTTTAGTCACATGTCTGTGGAACAAATCAGGGGGAATGGGAACCAGGTGTGCGTAATGAGACAAGACAGTCCAGGGTTGGTGGTAATGATCCAGTTCAGTGACTCCTAGAAGGCCGGTGACTTAGACCTCCGGAGCTGGTGAATGGAATGAGCAGCAGTGTACCGGGGGAATCCGTGACAATGTTCCAAAGGTTCACATCAGTGGCTAGTAGGCTATGCGTGGAAGATAGGAGATGCTAAATGTGTTTATGTTAATTAACTGTCAATTACCATGAGACTGGCAGTTATATGCTTGACAATCACCGGTTGACAAAATTTCATGATGGCACAGCCCTATCCACAGAATCAGAACTCTGTTACTGGAATATTTGTGGTTGGGTCTGGCTGAAGTGCAGCTGGGTCATGCAGCATGACAATGATCCAAAACACATAATCAAGTCTTCATGAAAATGGTTTAAAAGCAAGACATTTTAAGTTGTGGAATGGCCTAGTCAAAATACAGACCCAATCCCAATTGAGATGTGTCAGGACTTGAAACGAGCAGGTCATGCTTGAAAACTCACAAATGTTGCTGAGTTAAAGCAGTTCTGCATGCAAAAGTGGGCCAACATCCTCCACAGCAATTTGAGAGACTGATCAACAACTACAGGAAGCATTTGGTTGCAGTCATTGCAGCTAAAGGTGGCACAACCAGTTATTGAGTGTAAGGGGCAATTACTTTTTCACACAGATACCACTAGCTGGCCTCCTAAATAGATACCACTAGCTGGCCTCCGCCCAGTACCCTGCCCTGAACTTAGTCACTGTTACTAGCCAGCTCCAACCAGTACTACTCTGCACCTTATAAACTGCTGCCCTTTATATATAGTCATTTAACACTGGTCATTTTAATTATGTTTGCATACTGTTTTACCCACCTCATATGTATTTAATGTATCCTAGTCTCCTAGACTCCTAAGGCTCCTATTTCCTATATAACTACAACTACACACTTTTTCTATGACTGTCCATAATCTCTATACACACAATCACATACATATACATTCATATTCTGGAGTCTGATATTGCTCGTTACGATGTTTTTTAATTACTTTATTTTTATCTTTTGTATTTGTTTGTATTGTTTTGTATTGTTAGGTTCTACTGCACTTTTGGAGCTACAAACATAAGCATTTCGCTGCATCTGTGATAACATCTGCAAAATATGCGTAGGCAACCAATACAATTAGATTTGAAGCTGTCTATTGTGCGGGTATTTTCTTCAATGATTTTGTCTGCATAAAATGTTTACAAAACAGTTATGCAAGTCGTCTGTTAAAATAGGCTATATACAGTGCAGGAGGGTGTACATACCCTAAGGGTATTGTGGGAAGACGTCTTTCTTGTTCAGGTTCCAACCACAGCTAACCTGTAGCAGCTTTTCTTTTAATGAATTAGGTTTCATGTGGTCTTTCTCTCTCTGCCTACATAGCTAAGAGTAACTGCCACGTTTCTCTGACACATCTTAATCCTCAAGTGACTTGAACATGGATTTACAACATGTATTGCAGAGTGTCATTTTGTCCATAATAATGTCCATAGCGGTTATTATTTTACTTTGGAAGTACATGGGGAAACAGAGTGTCACGGTCCTGACCTGTTTTCTTAGTTTGTGTATGTGTTAGCTGGTCAGGACGTGAGTTTGGGTGGGCAGTCTATGTTTTCTGTTTCTATGTTGGTTTAAGGGTGACCTGATATGGCTCTCAATTAGAGGCAGGTGGTTTTCATTTCCTCTGATTGAGAGCCATATTAAGGTAGGTGTTTTCACACTGTTTGTTTGTGGGTGGTTGTCTTCCGTGTCAGTATGTTATTTCGTACCACACGGGACTGTTGCGGTGTGTATGTAGTCTGTTCCTGTTCGTGCGTTCTTCGTGTCTATGTAAGTTCTCATGTTTAGGTCAGTCTACGTCGTTTGTTATTTTGTATCATTTCAAGTGTAGTTCGTGTTCGTTTTTCGTCTTGTAAATAAATATATTATGGCATCATACCTCGCTGCACATTGGTCTTCAGATCCCTCTCTCCTCTCCTCGTCTGAGGAGGAGGAAGATTTAGAGAACCGTTACAGAACCACCCACCAAATTACCAGAACCAAGCAGCGGGGAAAAGGGCAGCGAAAGCAACCGCAGAAATCCCAGGATTTGTGGACTTGGGAGGAAGAGTTGAACGGAGAAGGACCCTGGGCACAGGCTGGGGAGTATCGCCGCCCCAAAGCTGAGCTGGAGGAAGCGAAAGCTGAGCGGCGGCGATATGAGGAGGCAGCACGGCAGCGGGACAGGTACGAGAGGCAACCCCAGAATTTTTTTGGGGGGGGGATAGAGAGGAGTGTGGCTAAGCCAGGTAGCAGACCTGAGCGCACTCCTCGGGCTTATTATAAGCAACGCGTCACTGGTCAGGCACCGTGTTATGCGGTTAAGCGCACGGTGTCGCCAGTGCGTGCCCATAGCCTGGTGCGCTATAGGGCAGCCCCCCGAAAGTGTCAAGTGAGTGTGGGCATCCAGCCGGGGCGTATTGTGCCTGCTCAGCGCGTCTGGTCTCCGGTACGCAGTTTCGGTCCAGGGTATCCTGCGCCGGCTCTGCGTGCTGTGTCTCCGGGGCGCTGGGAGGGTGCAGTGCGTCCTATGCCTACGCTCCGCTCGTACCGGGCAAATGTGGGAGTGGAGCCTAAGGGAGAAGTGCGCGTAGTAGGCACTAGATCTCCAGTGCTCATCCACAGCCCGGTTCAACCTGTGCCTGCACTCTGGAGGGTACGGGCTGGAGTAGTATGCCAGCCTGGGGGAGTGGTGCCAAGGCTGCGCACCAGAGCTCCAGTGCTCCCCCACAGCCCGGTCCTTCAGGTGCCTTTTAACATCAAGCCTCCTGTAGGTCTCTCCAGCCTGGTGGGTCCTGTGGCAGCCCCACGCACCAGGCTGTCTCTCCGTCTCCTCCCTACAGGTGTGCCCGTCTGCCCAGCGGTGCCTGAACTGCCCGTCTGCCCAGCGTCGCCTGAACTGCCCGTCTGCCCAGCGGCGCCTGAACTGCCCGTCTGCCATGAGCCTGCAAAGCTGCCCGTCTGCCATGAGCCTGCAAAGCCGCCCGTCTGCCAAGAGCCTACAGAGCCGTCCGCCAGACCGGAGCCGCTAGAGCCGTCCGCCAGACCGGAGCCGCTAGAGCCGTCCGCCAGACCGGAGCCGCTAGAGCCTTCCGCCAGACCGGATCAGCCAGAGCCTTCCGCCAGACCGGATCAGCCAGAGCCTTCCGCCAGACCGGATCAGCCAGAGCCTTCCGCCAGCCAGGACCAGCCTTCAGAGCCGTCCAGCCAGGACCAGCCTTCAGAGCCGTCCAGCCAGGACCAGTCTTCAGAGCCGTCAGCGAGCCAGGATCCGCCAGAGCCAGCCAGCCAGGATCCGCCAGCCAGTCCGGTGTTGTCCCTCAGTCCGGAGCTGCCGTCCCTCAGTCCGGGGCGGCCCCTAAATCCAGCGGGACCCATGTCTAGGGTTCCCAGTCCAAGGTCGGTGGCGAGGGTCGCCACTTTGAGGAAGACACAGAAGCGGGGATTTATTATGGTGGGATTGGGACAGCGTCCGGAGCCGGAGCCACCACCGTGGTCAGATGCCCACCCAGACCCTCCCCTAGACTTTTGGTGGTGCGTTCGGAGTACGCACCTTGAGGGGGGGGTTATGTCACGGTCCTGACCTGTTTTCTTAGTTTGTGTATGTGTTAGCTGGTCAGGACGTGAGTTTGGGTGGGCAGTCTATGTTTTCTGTTTCTATGTTGGTTTAAGGGTGACCTGATATGGCTCTCAATTAGAGGCAGGTGGTTTTCATTTCCTCTGATTGAGAGCCATATTAAGGTAGGTGTTTTCACACTGTTTGTTTGTGGGTGGTTGTCTTCCGTGTCAGTATGTTATTTCGTACCACACGGGACTGTTGCGGTGTGTATGTAGTCTGTTCCTGTTCGTGCGTTCTTCGTGTCTATGTAAGTTCTCATGTTTAGGTCAGTCTACGTCGTTTGTTATTTTGTATCATTTCAAGTGTAGTTCGTGTTCGTTTTTCGTCTTGTAAATAAATATATTATGGCATCATACCTCGCTGCACATTGGTCTTCAGATCCCTCTCTCCTCTCCTCGTCTGAGGAGGAGGAAGATTTAGAGAACCGTTACACAGAGCAGTTATGGACATTTGCCACCGGGTCCTTCACTAATTCCTCTTCTTGGTAACTTGTTACAAATGGATCTGAAACGACCGGACAAGTCCTACATGGAGGTCAGTTAAAAGCCACAAGCTGTCTGATTTTCTCAGTCATAGATGGAGCTATGGAGGCAAGCACTACAGTCATAGATCAATATGATAGTTTTAATAATTTGAAGCTGCAGTATACATTGTTTGCAGGGTTGGGGAGTAACTGATTACATGTGCTGTTTTCAGTTACATGTCGTCTGATTACAACAAAAACCAACTGTAATCAGTTACGTTACCACCCAAATTATTGTAATCAGATTAGAGCAATTTTTGAAAAACGAGCAGATTAATTATTGGTTTACTTTTAAATTCAGAAAGGATAAATGCGAGAAAAAAATTACATTTGTTCCCCCCCCAATGACATTAAATTCAGCGTTTAAAAAAGGCAAAAGTTTAAGTATGTTCCACCTGAGCAAGTGGAACAATCAGAGACCAATATGATGACACACCAAATTTTTATATGTTTCTATTGCCTCTTAAAGGGGCAAGTAATCCAAAATGTAACTGAAAGTAATCAGATTATGTTACTGAGTTTGTGTATTCCAAAAGTTACATTACTGATTATAATTTGGGGCAGGTAACTAGCAACATTCAGAAAGTAACCTACCCAACCCTGATTGTTTGTTTAGAGACAATGGGATTAAATAGCCTTATTTGGGGTTGTGAGAGGATAAGACAGTTGTACTAAGATCATGAAGCAGTTATAAGTTATATTCTTCAAGAATCAATGGTTTCCTCTCACCTCCTCTCATCAGCTCAGTAAGAAATACGGCTCAGTGTTTACTGTGTGGTTGGGCCCCAAACCTGTAGTGGTGGTCTCTGGCTATCAGGCCATCAAGGAAGCTCTGGTAGACCAAGGAGAAGAGTTCAATGGAAGAGCCAACCCTGCCATTACCCTGAAACTCCTTAACGAGCACGGTGAGTGAAATGAATGGAAGAGGGATGGTGTGACATACATGTGTCATAGTCAATCTGTGTGAAAATTGACTTTGCTTTAAAGAGGGTACTACTGTGCTATATTCATCCTATCTGTCTGTGCCTTTGTCTTGTCGTACTCATTAATCTAGGGGTGGGATCAAGTAATGGGCAGAGATGGAAAACTCTTTGCAGCTTCTCCTTGATGTCCCTGAAAAACCTCGGAATAGGATGCAGGAGCCTCGAGGAGAGGGTCCAAGAGGAAGCTAAGAGTCTAGTGAAAGCCTTCAGTGAATATGGAGGTATGTTGTTTTTGTCTGTGACATCTGTTTGTGTGTGTGTGTGCATCAAAAGAGGCTGCTGAGGGGAGGACGGCTAATAATAATGGCTGGAACAGAATAAATGGAACTGCATCAAAGACATGGAAACCATCTGTTTAGTGTATTTGATACTGTTCCACTAATTCCGCTCCAGCCATTACCACGAGCCTGTCCTCCCCAATTAAGGTGCCACCAACCTCCTGTGGTGTGCATGCATGCGTATTTATGCTTGTCTGCTGTCTCTTCCAGATTCCACTGTGAACCCCAAAGAGCTCCTGTTCCATACTATCATCAACCTATTCTGGTCCATAGTCTTTGGGCGCATGTTTGAATACAACGCCCCAGAGTTTCACATCTTCTACAAGCCTGTTTATACATACTTCGACATGCTAAAAAGCAAAGTGTCAACGGTATGGTAGCACATGCAGTGCCTTCAGAAAGTATTCACACTTCATGACTTCTTCCACATTTTTTTTGTGTTACAGCCTGAATTAACACACCATACCCCATAATGTCAAAAGTGGAATTATGTTTTATACATTTCTACAAATTAATTAACCTCTTAAATGTAAAGTACCCATATTTGGGGACCCTATTAGATTTTGTATTAAATTCAGTCTGATATGAGAACGGTAGCCCCTATCTGCAAAAGCAGGGTGTCTGCGGAAAGCTGAATATATTGGCTATTGATCTGGTCCTTAAAATATGGGTATGCGAATGTATAAGGGCAGGCTGAGCCAATGACCTAATTTCAAGATGGCTGCCACCTACATTCTGGTTAGCGTTGTGGAGCATAAACAAAATAAACACGGAATACGTCGATTCACACCGAAAGCCGGGATTCCACAGATCATGAAGATATATTCTTTGTCTGCCTGTGACCTACCGTTATTGATCACCAGCCCCGAGAGTCAAAATGTTTATTTTACACAACCTTTTCACCAAACATCTTACAAGTTATGCTTCGATTTGGTCTAGTAGACAGAACTCATTTGGCAGGCGAAAACCTGAGAACAATCCAACCAGGAAGTGGGAAATCTGAGGTTTGTAGTTTTTCAACTCATTGCCTATCGAATATACAGTGTCTATGGGGTCTTATTGCACTTCCTAAGGCTTCCACTAGATGTCAACAGTCGTTAGAACCTTGTTTGAGGCTTCTACTGTGAAGTGGAGGCGAATGAGAGCTAAATCAACCATAGGCCTGCCAGAGTGCCATGAGCTGATCACGCGTGCACACGTGAGAGCGACCTGCGTTCCATTGCAATTCTAAAGACAAAGGAATTCTCCGGTTGGAACATTATTTTCAGATTTATGTTAAAAACATCCTAAAAATTGATTCTATACATCATTTGACATGTTTCTACAAACTGTAATATAACTTTTTGATCTTTTCGTCTGAACTTTCGCCTGGACTTGCCCGTGCCTCGTGAGTTTGGATTGTGAACTGAACGCGCTAACAAAAGGAGGTATTTGGACATAAATGATGGGCTTTATCGAACAAATCAAACGTTTATTGTGGAACTGGGAATCCTGGGAGTGCATTCTGATGAAGATCATCAAAGGTACGTGAATATTTATAATGCTATTTCTGACTTCTGTTGACTCCACAATATGGAGGGTATCTGCATTGCTTGTTTTTGTCTGAGCCGCGTACTCAGTTTATTGCATGGTTTGCTTTTTCCGTAAAGCATTTTTGATATCTGACACAGCGGTTGCATTAAGGAGAAGTATATCTATAATTCTGTATATAATACTTGTATCTTTTATCAAAGTTTATTATGAGTATTTCTGTAAATTGATGTGGCTCTCTGAAAATTCGCCGGATGTTTTCGAGGCACAACATTACTGACCATAAAGCACCAATGTAAACTGAGATTTTTGGATATAAATATGAACTTTATTGAACAAAACATACATGTATTGTGTAACATGAAGTCCTATGAGTGTCATCTGATGAATATCATCAAAGGTTAGTGATTAATTTTATCTATATTTCTGCTTTTTGTATTTCTGCTTTGGCTGGAAAATGGCTGTGTGTGTTTTTGTGACTAGGCTCTGACCTAACATAATCATATGGTGTGCTTTCGCTGTAAAGTATTTTTGAAATCGGACACGATGGGTAGATTAACAAGAAGTTAAGCTTTAATTTTGTGTATTGCACTTGTGAATGTATGAAAGTTACACATTTCCCCAAAATATTTTTGAATTCCGTGCGCTGCCTTTTCAGCGGAATGTTGTCGAGGCAGCCATAAGAACATTTTATATATTTTTTGTGTATATCTTTTAATTTTATATTGTTTTTGTAAACAGTTCATTTGTATGTGGGACCAATACATTGGATATGCCTAGGCTAAACGTTCAGGCACTTTGGAGAGGTTGAAAAAACACTTGGATATCCCCTGTATGTCCCCGGACACCAACACAATGTTTGAGAGAGGCTGATGTTGTAGAAATTTAGTTTTTATAGTGAACAATAACTTTTAGGCACATCCAGTGTGCAAAAACAGTGCAATTACCACATTCGGACACTTTGGAGTGGTCTGGATACCCCATAACACCACCACAATGTTTGAGTGAGGTTGACATGGTAGAAATTGTTTTTATACTGAACAAATAGCATTTAGGGATTGCAAATATGTAATAGCACTGGTATAATCTAATTTACAGACATATACCATTTTGGAGAGGTTTAGGTACACTTGGAAACGACCCGTGACCACAACTGACACCACTTACTAAAACATCTGCCCATTTCTAGTTGTTAGGTCTATCAATCACATTTTTTTTCTGATATTGTTCACATATTGTGGAAGCCGTCTGATGTCTTTCCAGCTCTGGGCATCAATAATTCACTTATAGCTTGTCAATGAAAGATGACTTTCAATATATATATATAAAAAAAAAAACTGTTATTTTATATGTGCTTGATCTTGTGTATGCTGAACTATAACTCTTATCTATCTTCTGATAATTTCCTCATAATCTCCCAGATGTCTTCTTTCCAAATATACCACGTTTTGGCATGTCAGAATCGTGTAATTACATATGAATAGCAGTTACTTTTGGGTATGTCTATTTAGGCGGAAACCTACATTTTGCCATTACATTTGAGGTTAAACATTAAAAGCTGAAATGTCTTGAGTCAAGTATTCAAAAGCCTAAATATGTTTCAAGAATAAAAATGTGCTCAACAAGTCACATAATAAGTTGCATGTACACACTTGTGTGCAATAATAGTGTTTAACATGATTTTTGAATGACTACCTCATCTCTGTACCCCCCGCATACAATTATCTGTAAGGTCCCTCAGTCGAGCAATGAATTTTAAACACAGATTCAACCACAAAGACCAGGTAGGTTTTCCAACCGAGGGACCTTACAGATAATTGTGTGTGTGGGGTACAAAGATGGTGTAGTCATTCAAAAATCATGTTAAACACTATTATTGTCCATGCAACTTATTATATGATTTGTTAGGCAAATTTGGACTCCTGAACCTAATCAGGCTTGCCATAACAAAGGGTGAATACTTTTCTAACTTAGACATTTTAGTTCTTTATTTTTTATTATTATGAAAACATTTATTGAATGTTCTTTTCACTTTGACATTATGAGGTATTTTGTGTAGGTCAGTGACAAAGAAATCACAATTGTATCCATTTCAATCCCACTTTGTAATGCAACAAAATGTGAAGAAATCCAAGGGGGGTGATTTCTTGTGATATGCACCATAGGCCTGTTATTTATCTACACCTGCTCTTCCAAAGCATGGGTTGATTGTGTCTTATAAGCTTGCCTGCCAAAATGGATAATGATAACAAAAGTATAACAACCACCCTTTCCTTCCCATGTTTCCTATGTTGCTCCTCTTCCAGCTGTACAACATTTCCCCCAGAATCGTTGAGTGCTTTCCAGGAAAACACCAAGAGCTGTTTAAGGCCATAGACAAGGCCAAAGCTTACATACGACTGGAAGCAGATCGTCGCCTTAAAAGCCTGGACACCTCTAACCCCCAGGACTACTTTGATGTATTCTTGGTTAAAATGCTGGAGGTAAAACAGTGGAATTTAATGTTAAACCTCTTACAGTATCAAAAATATGTAATAGCACCAACTAGCCACCAGAAGGCACTGTTTTCCTAAATATATGATCAATGATTACTCGTGTCTGAATCTTTTTGCAAAGTCTAACGTTCTCACAAACCTTCTCATAAATCTCCTATCAGTGTATGATTTAGAGGTATCTTCCAAATTTCCTTAGGAGAAAGATCAGCCCGGGACTGAGTTCAACTATGACAACTTGTTTCCGTGTGTGTGGGATCTGTTTGCTGCCAGCACAGAGACCCTGTCCTCCACCCTATCACACGCCTGTCTGATGATGATCAAGTACCCTGACATCCAAGGTATCCTCTCTTCTGTATCACTGTTATTGAAGTTATACTAAGTTATTGCAAATATAGCAAATAATACTGCAACCCAACTTAATGGGCCAGTTTACAGGACGCAGATTAAGCCTTTTCCTGGACTAAAAAGCACTATAATGAATGGAGATTCCCTATCGAACATGTTTTTAGTCAGAGGAATAATATGGGTCTGAAAAACCAGCCAAATAAGAGCTGAAACAGAGTTTACATTACAGAGCATGTAAGCAGCACATACATGCTGGCATTTCTTCATTCCCAATACACTATAAACACTGTATATAAACATACATGACATAACCCAAATGCTATGAACGTCTATGACTGTCTCTCCTCCTCAGAGAAAGTTCAGAAGGAGATAGACGAGTTGATTGGCTCGAACAGAGTCTCCACGGCTGACGACAGACGTAAGATGCCCTACACCGACGCTGTCATCCACAAAATTCAGAGAAGTATGAGCTCCCACTGCTGTCCCTCACCAAATGACCCGAGACACAACGTCCCACAACTACCACATCCCAAAGGTGACCACCATTTCTGAAAACTTATCCCAAACGTCTATTATTTTGACTTGTTAAACCGCCAATCGTTTTATGTAAGTGCTCTTTTGTAATTCTTCCAGGGTACCACGGTGTTTCCACTGTTGTCCTCTGTGCTGTTTGACCCCAAACTGTTCAAGAAGCCAGATGAGTTTGACCCAGAGAACTTCCTGGATGAAAATGGACGCTTTAAGGAAAACAATGGATTTCTTGCTTTTGGACTGGGTAAGATCATGCTACAAGTGGCTAATAAAATAATATGAGACTGTGAAAACAAGAACCACTCCGTAGTAGCTCTCAGAGAAAAAGCCTCATCATCACACAATATACATACACATTGCTAACATCTTGTTTGATATGTTTTGCACATAAAACAAGGCCAATGTGTTTATTTGATTGATTGATTTTTTATTTCACCTTTATTTAACCAGGTAGGCCTGTTGAGAACAAGTTCTCATTTACAACTGCGACCTGGCCAAGATAAAGCATAGCAGTGCGACAAAAACAACACAGAGTTACACATGGGATAAACAATCGTACAGTCAATAACAAAATATAAAAATCTGTATACAGTGTGTGCAAATGAAGTAAGGAGGTAAGGCAATAAATAGGCCAATAGTGGCGAAGTAATTACAATTTAGCAATTTACACTGGAGTGATATGTGCAGATGAGGATGTGCAGGTAGAAATACTAGTTTGCAAAAGAGCAGAAAAACAAAAACAAATATGGGGATGAGGTAGGTAGTTGGTTGGATGGGCTATTTACATATGGGCTGTGTATAGCTGCAGCGATCGGTAAGCTGCTCTGACAGCAGATGCTTAAAGTTAGTGAGGGAGATAGAAGTCTCCAACTTCAGTGATTTTTGCAATTCGTTCCAGTCATTCGTAGCAGAGAACTGGAAGGAAAGGCGGCCAAAGCAGGTGTTGGCTTTGGGGATGAACAGTGAAATATATATGTGTAGGTTTCAGTCCCAGGATTGTAGGTTGAGTACTGAAGGTAACCTCTCTTATTGTCCCTCAGGAAAGCGGTCCTGTCTGGGAGATGGAATGGGGATTCCCAGGATGGTGCTCTTCCTATTCTTTACTTCCCTTCTTCAGCGCTTCACCTTCAGGGGCACAAAACCTCCAGAGGAAATTGACGATACTGTAGTATCCTACTTTATTGGCCGCCTGGCGCGCCCCTACACCTGCTATGTCAAACTCAGGACAGCAAATATTTAATTGATCAAACAACTTTTAATCTTGATGAAATTCAATGTGATTTATTTTCTGAATAAGGAGGCTCAACAGCAAAGTGGTCATATCTGTCATTATTAATGTCTATTTTCTTGTTCGATACAACAACAACAAAAACAGACAAATACTTAAACTGGCAGATTAAGAATAATTTAATTTAAATTACTTGTGAAAATAACAAACATGTACATAAAAAGTGAATAAAAATAGTGTCCATTCATGTTACATAGCCTTATACAGTATGTGAGATTTGGTGCTGTTCTTTGTACTGTAATTGCCCCGTGGTAACATATTCACACACAGTGAAGTATCACTTGAGTGTCAGTGCACCCAGTTTACCTGTTGACAGGTACAGTATATAGAACATGTCGAGTTAAGTCAGAAGGTCTTGTCCGTTTATGTAATACGTTCCACCCATGCCACAATGGACCCAATGCATTATGGGTCCAGGGTGACAGTCCAGTACTAACTCACTGCATGGTTCTAACGTAGGCATTCATGGAATCCACCACCCCTTGACCACAGTTTTACTGTCCACTCTCTAGATCCAGGTCACGGCACCACTGTAACACATACTAGCAATGCTAACTAACTCTATGCTACATCTGATCGTGTTTTTTTATTGAAGAGTCCATGTCTGACATAAGCAGTTTTACAAACAACACAATATGTTGTAATGATGGCCAAAGAAATGACATGTGCTGTTGCCAAAGGTACATTATACAAGAAGATATTTGTGAAGTACAACGCTCTGTTTGTGAATGCTATTTCAGAATTTGTGAGGTTCAGCCAAGCCACTTTGGAAATTAAGATATTATCACACACACACACACACACACACACACACACACCATTCGAGTAATGATCTATGCACCCAGAGGCATCGAGACAAGTACCAGTAATGACCCTAGTAGGAATACTGCTAGTGAAAAAAAATGTCAGTTCATTTGTATGACACTGAGAGATGGATGGTGGACATGCTTGGGTAATGGGTTGGTCCCATTTGGAGTGTATGGGAAGACAGAAATACAGGGAAGTTGACAACTGCCTGGTTTAATTGCCTACAGAACCACTGTTCAACCGGTGGATAGCCATTAGGTGCAATATGACCCTCAAATGACAAACCGTAAAATGAGTTGAGGGGCTCTGGACACTCAGACAGATCCATACACACCGAGTAGTCAAGCTATATCTGGAGAAGTTAGGGTTATGCTGTGTTTTAGATTGAGACCAGTCTTTAAATAGGAGTAGGGGATTGTTAGCTGGGTTCGCACAAAAAAAGTGGCCTTTAGCGAAACTCATATTGGGTGATTGGTATTTCAAATCTTCACTAAGGGTGAGTGTGTAATCAGGGCAAAATATTTTGTCACAGATTCCAGCCTGGAGAACTGAGTTTGTTGCATCCTTCCACAGATATATGTAATGTAACAGACATCTTCACACAGGATGAACAGAATGGATCCTAGCTTTGCAAACATGCTGTCAGACACATAGACCTACATACCATCACCACACATACAGTAGAATACTTGTGTAATTTGTAGCTGTGGGTTATCATGTAGAGAGCCATTTCCTATTGCACCATAGTGTTTAGGCCACATGGCAGCAGGGGTACTGGGGACTGGGACCTTAATTCCCAGAAGCAGAAGAGACATTCCCTCTAGGCATGTTACGACCTGTGTTCAGGGGAATATAAAACTGTCAGCTGGGTGGTAAGGGGATTTATAGTTAGTCTGGAAAACCTACAAGAAAAAACTATTTGTGGAGGGTAACAGGCTACCAGAACTCACCCCGATAGAGATCATTTGCATTTCAGATTGCATAAGCCTGTGATAAATCGAGAAGATTAAAGAAGAAGGTGCCACAGACTACGCCATTCCAGTTATCGTCTTTTAATTTGCATGTAGATACAGTGCTTAAAAGACCTCTGGATTACGTTCACCTTCCATTCTGTGATAGTGAAAACTACGTTAATAGGACCTTACAAATAATTCAACCCATTTTGACAGTGCAGTAAAGAAACTCCCCTTCCCCCACTGACATCATTTGAAGAATAAGTGTCTTGCCAGTTATCTTCCACATAGGGCATGTAATCATAGAATCCATCTTTCTAATTTGCAGAAGTCTGCCTCACACACAGCAACCACCATGATAGTAATGTGCCTGCCTTGAGGTCTACGATATTGCGTAAGCACACGTTTCCTTTGCTCACTGTATTCAGTTAGGCCTATAAGGTTGCAGTAAATGTATGACTAGTTAGCGATGTTAAACGATTGGGTGAGAAGAATTCAAAATACAGTGTTGCCAAGGGAAACCATAGTGTTTGTGTGGCTAGCTCACTGGGGAAGACAATATTGTTTTTTACTCACCTCTTGCCTTCTCTAAGTCCCTCACTGAGTTTGTCCAATACCAACATATAAACACACTATTGTTAGAATTATCCATTGCACATGAAAAGACGGTCCACGGTTGGCACATAACGTTTCCATTTTGTCCACAAGTAGAGCAAGAGGTAGAAAACAAAAGAAGCAAACCCCCAAAACAGTCGAATCAGAGCAGATCAAGGTTGGACGGTGTTCATTTCCTTATTGAAGTAGCTTTCCTCAACATCTGGGAGTCCCATAGGGCGGCGTACAATTGGCCCAGCCTCGTCTGGGTTTGGCCGGGGTAGGCTGTCATTGTAAGTAAGAATTTGTTCATAACTGACTTGCCTAGTTAAATAAAGGTTAAATAAAATGTAAAAAGTTAATCTAGGTCGATTGAGGCGATATTGCACTTGGGATGGGTCATCCTATCTGCCACTGAAAACCTATAGGAGTCACAACACACAGCCTGATTGGCCAGTGCAGAAAAAACATTCTGGCAATCATCCAATGAGTCCCGGATCATGTTCACACAGCTATTAAGACATGGGTTCGATGAAACACCAACTACAGTAGGCCACATAGATCTGGAAGTACACCACTGAAGCAGGCAGGTTGTCTGCTTTGGATTCCACCCACTAGAAATTACAAAGGTAGCCAGCTAGTCGTTAGCCCCCTCACCGAGCCACTCAACAGTAGCTCTCAGAGTATTTGATGGCTCCCTCTCCACCCCCGTTTCCCAGCGGAGCTCCATCAAGGCCATTCAGCACCTGCTTGCGGGCGGAAATGTAGCAGTAGGCCTTGCCCTTCTTGGCCCCTGGGTGGTGGTGTGGGTGCGGGTGAGGATGCGGCCCCGAGGCGGAGGCATCCGAGAAGAGGTTGTGGGTATCCTCCTGTGGACAGTCAGGCTGGCAGGGCGGGTCGTGGTGGCACTGCCCGCCGCCGGTGCCCCCCTGTGGCGTGTTGCTGCCGGTGTTGCGAAGGTCGTCCAGGACGGTCATGCCCAGCTTCCATCGCTGCCACTTCTTCTTTATCTCTGACTGCACCTGGGATGGAGAGAGATGAACAAGGGAAGGTAATGAGTTTTTCCTGACCTTATGATCTGACCAGGAAAAACATTTCACAATACAAATTGTATCTAAATTTGATCTTTATTCTCTTTAAGCACTACAGTATGTAGGCTACCTCAACCAAACTAGGCCATATCTCAACAGGAAATACATCAGACCTTTCATGTCACACAGGGGCCTAACCACTTCTTGACTCTAGACATGGCTGGACCCCTCAGTGACATCCCCGTTGCCCTGTGGACTTAGGTAGTGAGTTTCTCTGTGTGACAGCTAACCCACAGTGACAGGGTGACATACCCAGCAGGTCACAGAAAGCGCTGGCTTCTCATAGGAACAAACAGAGACAAACGTGTCGTAAACTCAGGTGTTTGCTACGGATGTTCAAGTGCACTCATTTTGCACTTGGCTTTGTTGAGAGCACACTTCACTTCCTTACTCACCTCTTTATTGACGAAGCAGTACAGGATGGCAACCAGTAGACCCTGTGGGATGAGAGAGTGAGAGGTATCAGAAGAAGAGAGAGGTAATCAATCTTCCCCATCTAACACATACAGTACCAAACAGAAGCACCACAGAGAGAAAGTTCATGGAGTAACAAGCAAGGGACACATGCACACTCACTCACACAGCATGCATACCCAAACACCCCCCATATAGACGAATAACTTTTGTATCTCATCATATTACCTGGAAAGAGTTGAAGAAAAGTTCAAAGAAGAGGTTGATATTTCGGAGGACGCCCTCGGTCTGTTCCTCTGACATCACGGCAAAGACAACCTCATGGATGCCGAGGAGAGGGATGAGGGTAAGAGTGGACTTTGCCAACCTGCACACACAGAACATCCTTTACAGAGCCAAGCAAGGGCAACTATTAGAGGTCTGTTTGGTCCTATATGGTGAATCGCTTTCATCAATGACATCAATGGATGGTTCACTTTTCACACAAACACATAAAACGCCAAACAAAGGAAGCCACAACTTCCACACCTGGACTCAGAGCAGGAATGTTAAGTAACGGCTTCAAAGCATCTTGGGAAATCAGAAAGGCATTCTCTTCCCATGACTCTTTGGTGGCTCAGAATCAGTGCATCAGCTGCACCTGTGCTTAGATTCCAATTAGACTCATGTTATCCAGCGTGCCTCGAGGCCAGGCTTAGGCCAGAGGATTATGCATGCAACTGGTCTCTTGGATGTGGCTGGTTTCCTAAAAAAAAGTCTATACCGTCTCCAAGGACCACGGCTCCCAATCAAAGGATGGGAAGCCCCCTTGAACACCACAGAAACATCAAATGATTCCACAGCTCCCTTTACTCTGTATACCATAAAGGGCTAGTAGAAGTGCAAGTTAACTTAGTGATGGATTATTGAGGTGATGGGTGTCAACGGAGTTTGAAGCAAAAAAAATTGTGTGGATAGTGTTATGTCATCATAATGTCTGCTGACTCGCACAAGAGTAGAGTCCTTGTGTGTTTAGGCTGGAGGATAGGTGACAACGACGCTGTCAAAGGTACAGTAATGTTCCGTGAATAGGACAGTGTTTGTTTTGTGTTTTTACTTTGATCTGCTTTTATGTCATTCATGGATTAGAAGCTGCTTAGAAATCTTTCTTACCTGAATTTATAATCGGTGTACCTCATTTGGTTTGCCTTTAATTTGGAGACAAGGATCTGTATGATCCGAATAAATATGAAAAAGTTGACCTGGAATAAAAAATAAAGATCAATAAAACACAATCGACATCAAACCACCAAGTATTAGCTTTATTAATGTCAGAGAGAATAAAAGGATGTGTATCCAAAAAGGTCTGTTCTGTTCTCTGGCATTTCAGTATTATATAAGAAAAGAAAACAAGGATAACTGCTACTGTTGAAGCAGGGTGAATGTTTGAGTTCCAAAGTCAGACTGCAACATGTTAGGGGTATTAACTGCAAAGTTCAGGTGACAGAGTGCAACTGCACGTCATATTACGTGTGAACTACTCCTATTTACTTAACCTTTATTTTGACAGGCTGCCATGCTATTTTACAGATGAGCCTTGTAATTATAAAAATATACACATCAATACAATATGAAAAGTAAAACAGAGATAGAAAACACAGTCTATGTCTGACATTACTAACTATGTCAAAACATGTCAGGCATTTAGTCCTTAAGGAAATGTGAGAGTTGTGGGACAAATTACAAATCATCTGTGACAGGAGAATCCTCATCTCTTCTGGCATGTTGCTTCTGATGCAAAATACCGTAGGAAAAAAATGATATTTTCTTCCTCTCAGAGTTTCACCGAGAGACGCTAATTAAACACTCTTTAGATCAAGCTTCAAGGAACATGTTAAGTGTTACTAAGAAAAGAAACCAAGTGACATTCATTTCGTCTTCTGGGTTGATGAGTCATCCATTCATTTTAATGTACAGTGCATTCCGGAACCAAAACATGCCCACTCAGCTTTCACATTCGCACAATTTCCCCAGGCTTGTCACGGTCTGCTAACTTCAAAGAGACAAGACTGCAGGGGGAAGAGGAGAGGAGCGGTGGGTTGACGAATGAGTAACCCCTGGACCCCCATTGCTTTAGGGCACACAGCACAGTCGACACACACACACGTTACACACACTCACCAGAATGGCCAGGAGGATGGGTGTGCGGATGATCCACCAGTACGCCATGTTCTCGTTGATCTCCCAGCACCTGGGAGGAGATATGTCACAATCTCTCAGTCGGAATTCTGTTTTTAGTAACAGATGATGAGGAAATAAGATTGAATGGAAATGAGAGGGACTCACCGTGCATTCTCATACAGGTACCGCACTATAATCCAGGGGACCACAAATAACACTGGGGATCCTACACACAGTGTCATAAACCCATACATTACTGTCAGGAAACAGCATTTACATTATTTATCATGCGTGTGTGTGTTCATGTGTGAGTGCATGTGTGTGTGTGTGTGTGTGTGTGTGTGTGTGTGTGTGTGTGTGTGTGTGTGTGTGTGTGTGTGTGTGTGTGTGTGTGTGTGTGTGTGTATCTACCCCAGCCGATGAAGAGGTATCCGCAGAAGTAGCTGTTCTCTGAGAAGACCATGAGCACCAGCAGGTTGTGGAGGTACAGGCCCTCCACCAGCAGCCAGTAGTAGTTAGCCCCCACACAGTACTGCATCAGCACCTGGGCCACACGGCAGCCAGACAGGGCCTGGGGGCAAAGGTCAGGGGTCAACTGTCAGGGGCGGAGTTCAAGGATGGCTGTCTAATGTATGAGAGACGAATTGTGTCTTTAAACGGTACGCTTGAGTGTGTGTGTTTCTGTAACGTGCATTAGTGTGTACTGCCTTTGGTTCTGACCTTATCACTGAGGACGTTGGACACGTCTCTGTTGTCTCTGAACTCTGGGGTGTCCCTGGTGAGAACAGCATCTCTGGTGAGGATGGATATGGCTCGCAGGATGAAGGACGCAAACAGATTGGTGTGGATATAGTTCCTGGTGCACCTTAGTTTCCTAGGTTACAACACTTGACAATGAGATTACTGTATCACAAAATGTCATGTACAATTGTAGGATTTTAATTTGATCACTCTTTTGTTGATGAGAATTTTCATGCACAGCAGGAGTGTATTCAAAGTTTAAAAAGGCTTCTAAAGTTTGTAATTTCCACTTAAAAATTTCAGAATTTGCCATAACAAGAAATATCCATGAATTATAATCAACATAATTCACATTTCCTGTTGCTGCAAGATTATCTTCATGCTGTAGCAAACTGGCTCAAATTAAGATCCTACATCTGTATGATTTACCTTCACCTAATTCACATCAGGTGACTAGAAGGGAAGCCATTGCCTTAGTCCAAACAAACAGTCCCATAGTCAGAGTCAAATCCTGACATATAAATATGGACTGTATGATGTTTATGACTGTGGTCAAAGCCAGTATTTACCTGAAGATGAGCAGTATGATGAGGGCCAGGGAAAGGCTGGCCAAGGACAGAGAGTAGCCCACAGTGTACATCACCCGGAAGTAGGCCAAGATCACCATCTGGTTCTCCTGTGGACACACAAAGACCTGCACTCAAATCCCAAGTAGACGAGGGAACATGACCCTGTTTTCACCTATAACTCACTGACTCTATTGTTGATGTGCTGTGCTGTACTAATGTCCTGTCCTTTTGGTAGAGTGCAAACAGAGACAAATACAGACAAAGCAGATGCACTGACCGCAAAAAGTCTTCTTGTCTTGTTGCCTATTATGCCTTGGAAAATGTTCATAAACACTTTAATGATGCTCAGTACACTATAATAAACTCCTATTAAAAATGCATTCATGTACACTCCAGGCTTATGAATATCACAGATTGGAACATGTGAGAGTAACAGGTGTCAAACAGTGATGAAGTGGAGTGTAAATGCACATTTACTCACCTATCGTGGAAAAATGCATTGGAAATATAGGGACTGTTATTTAATTCACTGCGAACGGCGATCAGCGTTTACCAACCTATTTTTCTTATCATCAGGGAGTCTGGCTGCAGACTGGAGTACATTTCAGCTGTGGGGCCAATGAGGCAAAGCAGCGTTGCATCATTGGTTGCC
The DNA here is from genome assembly GCF_029448725.1 of Salvelinus fontinalis. Lineage (NCBI taxonomy): Eukaryota > Metazoa > Chordata > Actinopteri > Salmoniformes > Salmonidae > Salvelinus > Salvelinus fontinalis. Next base: position 40,180,305 of record NC_074697.1, on the reverse strand, counting down.
AGCAAAAACATAACCCCTAGGTGACGGCTGTCTCCCTCTTCATAAAGAGAGGACTGTGTGTCTCTCAGAGCTCACCCTCATACTCTGAAGCCCTGGCAGATCTATAATCCCGGATGTAGTACTGACTGTAAGGATCTGTATTTATTTTCTTAGTCAACCTTGTGTTCTGTTTCTTTGTGTTCTTGAACGTAGCCCCGTCTTTCATTTGTGTTCATTGATTTCACCTGTTAGTTACTCACCTGGTCTCATCAGCTCCTTATTTAGTTCAGTTCCTTCTGTTTGTGCCTTTCTGAGGTATTGTTCGTTTCGACTCTACTAAGCCTTTTCCTAGCTCGTTTGTGAGAACCAGTTATAGCCTTCAGTCCTAGTTTTGATTCACCTGCCTGTTTGCCTACCTGTGTGTGACCATTGCCTGCCTGTGACCATGACTCCTGCCTTCTGTGAAGGCGAATAAACACCTGCCGCGCTCTGCGCATGAATCTACACCTTTTTCTTCCTGAGTATTCATTACACTGACTAAGTAATGACATCTTTTCTATTGATGTAGTAAATGGACCATTCATTACTGAGCTCGTAATGGACTGCAGCACTAGATGTGAAATTAAGAGAGGGTAAGGAGGACGCGAGTTGAGCATGCTGATAGGGATGATTGGAAGTCAACACGAGGGGACAGCAACTGCTGCTGCTAGCCCACCTCAACATCCATAAGCAATCAGAGCATTCGGGCATTATCATAAAAGAATGGCCATTCTGGTAATTGCATTTCTATGTCCCCTACAGGTGGTATGCCATTGGAATACCTACTCTATTACTCATTGCTTTTTGAATGGATATTTGGCTATGAATTAGTTAACCTCTCAAAGCATCTGTCATTACTTGGAGGCTACTGGTGAAGTTTTCTAAAAATCACATACAGTAATTAAAAGCATTAACCCTTTGAAAGTATCTTGTTCTCCTCTTAGCCATGTGTGTTATTATGTATTCTGAGAAGAGGGTCTATTTCAGGAATGGTGCATGATGGGTATTACCTGTGCTACCTGCTGGTTATTGTCTGCGTTGCACTGGGAGTGGTCCCTCCATGTGCTACTGGTGTTGTTAACGGCCCACTGGCCATCAGGCCCACACTCCCGCAACACATACCCATTACGAACTGCACAGACATGGGGAGGGAGAGATGAAGGAAGAAGTCAAACAGATGAAACAAATTAAATTCTGTACATAGACATTAAAACCAGTAGATGGTGAAAGCGCTGAAGTCATCCACGTATTCCTATGGAAAACTCCCAGGTGACGCATGAAGCCGGAACGATTTGAATTTGAAGCGCGCCATATTGCTGAATAGGACTGAATGGCACCCCAAAATTGCTAGGCATCATGGTGAAAATATCTGTAACTAGCATAACTAGCAAAGGATCATGGTCGATGTAGTGGTTTTCATCCTGCATGAGAGACACCGGGCGCCGTCTCGTAGCCTGCCCGCCCATGATTAGTCTGTGTCCGCACGTGGTCCTGTGTGACGACAAAATGTATGTAGCAGTCAGAATGGATCACGATTTAATTAAATATTGCGATTTGTAGCGGACTTTAAAATAATTGACAGTGGGGATCAAACTTGATCATAATAAACACATTTTAGAGCACAAAATGGCCGGCAGTTTTTTTGGGGGGGTGGCCGATCGTGTAATTTATGTAGGCTTTCTATGGCAGACCAGAGGCCTCATTTATAAACCGTGCATATGTACAAAATATAGTCCAAAATGAGTGTGCGCCAGTTTTCACACAAAAGTGGGCATTTATTCAAATTTTACTTGACACGAGAATGGGTTTGGGACCACACTGCCATTATACCGCTCAGGAAGGAGACGTGTTCTGTCTCCTAGAGATGAACGTACTTTGGTGCAAATCAATCCCAGAACAACAGCAAAAGACATTGTGAAGATGCTGGAGGAACAGGTACAAAAATATCTATATCCACAGTAAAACAAGTCCTATATCAACATAACCTGAAAGGAAGCTCAGCAAGGAAGAAGCCACTGCTCCAAAACCACCATAAAAAAGCCAGACTACGGTTTGAAACTGGACAAAGATCACACATTTTGGAGAAATGTCCTCTGGTCTGATGAAACAAAAATAGAACTGTTTGGCCATAATGACCATTGTTATGTTTGGAGGAAAAAGGAAGAGGCTTGCAAGGCGAAGAACACCAACCCAACCGTGAAGCATGGGGGTGGCAGGAGGGACTTGTGCACTTCACAAAATAGATGGCGTCATGAGGAAAGAAAATCTCAAGACGTCAGTCAGGAAGTTAAAGCTTGGTCATAAATGGGTCTTCCAAATGGACAATGACCCCAAGCATACTTCCAAAGTTGTGGCGAAATGGACCACAAAGTCAAGGTATTGGAGTGGCCATCACAAAGCCCTGATCTCAATCCTATAGAAAATTTGTGGGCAGAACTGAAAAAGTGTGTGTGAGCAAGGAGGCCTACAAACCTGACTCAGTTGCACCAGCTCTGTCAGGAGGAATGGGCCAAAATTCACTCAACGTATTGTGGGAAGCTTGTGGAAGGCTACCCGAAATGTTTGACCCAAATTAAACAATTTAAAGGCAATGCTACCAAATACTAATTGAGTGTATGTAAACTTCTGACCCACTGGGAATGTGATGAAAGAAATAAAAGCTGAAATAAATCATTCTCTCTACTATTATTCTGACATTTCACATTCTTAAAATAAAGTGGTGATCTTAACTGACCTAAGTCAGGGAATTTTTACACCGATTAAATGTCAGAAATTGTGAAAAACTGAGTTTAAATGTATTTGGCTAAGGTGTATGTAAACTTCAGACTTCAACTGTATATGCAGGGGTGCAACTTTTAGAATTGGGGGGACATCATTATTATATATTTTTTAATCTAGTTGGATAAACACTCCAAACAGCCTACCCGACCGCTCGGAGGCATCTGCATGGTCCTAAAGCACATCATTGTCTGTTTTGTATGACATTACAATAATAAAACTGGGGGAAACAAAAATTAAATTTCATAATGTGGGGGGGGGGGGGGGGGGGGGGGGGGGGGACATGTCCCCAGTGAAAGTTGTGCTCCTGGCTATATGTATAGTTATAGGCAGGACAGTTTATAATACCGGAATAGGCTACAGTCAAGTTTAACAGCTGATCTTTCTGGCCGTGATTGGGAGTCCCATAGGGCGGAGTACAATTGGCCTAGCATCGTCCTGGTTTGGCCATGGTAGGCCATCATTGTAAATAAGAATTTCTTCTTAACTAACTTGCCTAGTTAAATAAAGGTTACATTGAAGTAGGCCTATGAATCAAGTTTCACATTTTAATTGTCACTTGCACATGTACAGTCGTGGCCAAAAGTTTTGAGAATGACACAAATATGAATTTTTACAAATTCTGCTGCCTCAGTTTGTATGATGGCAATTTGCATATACTCCAGAATGTTATGAAGAGTGATCAGATGAATTGCAATTAATTGCAAAGTTCCTCTTTGCCATGCAAATGAACTGAATCCCAAAAAAAACATTTCCACTGCATTTCAGCCCTGCCACAAAAGGACCAGCTGACATCATGTCAGTGATTCTCTCGTTAACACAGGTGTGATTGTTGACGAGGACAAGGCTGGAGACCACTCTGTCATGCTGATTGAGTTCGAATAACAGACTGGAAGTTTCAAAAGGAGGGTGGTGCTTGGAATCATTGTTCTTCTTCGGTCAACCATGGTTACCTGCAAGGAAACACGTGCTGTCATCATTGCTTTGCACAAAAAGGGCTTCACAGGCAAGGATATTGCTGCCAGTAAGATTGCACCTAAATCAAGAATTTATCGGATCATCAAGAACTTCAAGGAGAGCGGTTCAATTGTTGTGAAGAAGGCTTCAGGGCGCCCAAGAAAGTCCAGCAAGCGCCAGGACCGTCTTCTAAAGGTGATTCAGCTGCGGGATCGGGGCAGCACCAGTACAGAGCTTGCTCAGGAATGGCAGCAGGCAGGTGTGAGTGCATCTGCACACACAGTGAGGCGAAGACTTTTGGAGGATGGCCTGGTGTCAAGAAGGGCAACAAAGAAGCCATTTCTCTCCAGGAAAAACATCAGGGACAGACTGATATTCTGCAAAAGGTACAGGGATTGGACTGCTGAGGACTGGGGTAAAGTCATTTTCTCTGATGAATCCCCTTTCCGATTGTTTGGGGCATCCGGGAAAAAGCTTGTCCGGAGAAGACAAGGTGAGCGCTACCATCAGTCCTGTGTCATGCCAACAGTAAAGCATCCTGAGACCATTCATGTGTGGGGTTGCTTCTCAGCCAAGGGAGTGGGCTCACTCACAATTTTGCCTAAGAACACAGCCATGAATAAAGAATGGTACCAACACATCCTCTGAGAGCAACTTCTCCCAACCATCCAGGAACAGTTTGGTGACGAACAATGCCTTTTCCAGCATGATGGAGCACCTTGCCATAAGGCAAAAATGATAACTTAGTGGCACGGGGAACAAAACATCGATATTTTGGGTCCATGGCCAGGAAACTCCCCAGACCTTAATCACATTGAGAACTTGTGGTCGATCCTCAAGAGGCAGGTGGACAAACAAAACCCCACAAATTCTGACAAACTCCAAGCATTGATTATGCAAGAATGGGCTGCCATCAGTCAGGTTGTGGCCCAGAAGTTAACTGACAGCATGCCAGGGCGGACTGCAGAGGTCTTGAAAAAGAAGGGTCTACACTGAAAATATTGACCCTTTGCATCAACCTCATGTAATTGTCAATAAAAGCCTTTGACACTTATGAAATGCTTGTAATTATACTTCAGTATTCCATAGTAGCATCTGACAAAAATATCTAAAGACATTGAAGCAGAAAATATTTAATATTTGTGTCATTCTCAAAACTTTTGGCCACGATTCGTACAGCTAAATGCCTTTCTTGCTTGCTCTTTCAAAACAATGCAGTAATGAAAATCAGTAGTACTATAATAAATAAATAAAATGCCAAATAGAACAAAAACACACAAGAAATAGAACTGTAGGCACTGTATTTTTTTTTGTAGCCCTACAATATTCCAGAATGCGTGGGCAGTCCGTCATAAAACATTGTTGAATTCAAATGTTCTGCTGACAGATCCCCGACAATTTGCCATTGTTTTCTTGTTCAGAAACGGACACAGTCCTGTTCCAGATACAGCATAAATTACTGGCTAAGATTAAAACATTCTGCCAACACAGTAAATAGACCGGTAGCTTATGTAATATTTATGTAATATTTGACAGTATGAGTAGAAACCCCACCTCTTTAAGGAATACCTAGGATAGGATAAAGTAATCCTTCTGACCCCCCCCCCCCCCCCCCCCCCCCCTCTTAAAAGATTTAGATGCACTATTGTAAAGTGGCTGTTCCACTGGATATCTTAAGGTGAATGCACCAATTTGTAAGTCGCTCTGGATAAGAGCGTCTGCTAAATGACTTAAATGTAAATGTAAATGTAGGTTACAGTATTGCTGTGTCGATAGGAGCGCGACATCATTGCCTATTTCATCTCAGAGTCTATACCAAGGCAGGAAATCCAAAAACCCAACAATCTATTGATGAACTTTTGAACAACAATTAGTCTTTTGCATGACGTGGTCTATTGACAATAGTTCCAAATAATCCTGCAAATAAAGGGCATTATTGTCATCATAAAAGGGGAAAGAAGCGTTTTCCAGGCAAAGTTTTAATGCTCATTCAAGCGTCCACAGTTTTAAGACAAGGCTGATTCATAATGGGAAACATGCGCATATGTCATGCGCCAAGTTAATAAAAATCAATATTATTTCAGAAATGGGCACGGTTATAAATACGGCCCCAGGGCTTTTGGCGCCGCTAGGTTGCTACACAGCAACCGACCAGCAGAGCTTGTGATTTCACGCTCCAGACCAGGCACTGGGGGCCTAATTCTGTAGGCATTAGACAGAAACAGTGTTAGCATTAACCCTTTAGCTGGAAGTCGGATGAAACAAAATCTCAATGATCCTACCGAACCATAAAGCACTAACCAATGCCACACCAGTACCTTGGTTGTACCAGGGGAGGTACCACGGGCAGGGTACTTTAACCGTGCTGTTGGGGACACCCTCCGGCCAGCAGGCATACATGTCAAACATACGGCCGCAGAACAAGCCTGGGGGGAGAAGAGACGATATAAGCCGTAAGTAAGTAAGTAAGCAGACAGCAGACCCTGAATCCTTAATTTTTTGTCTGAAGCTAAACAGGATAGAGACTTTAGTTTTTGGATGAAGAACACTTGGGAAAACAGTAGCAATGATGAGGATACTGCCTTGCAATGGATGCAGTCCTTTGGGTCAGATGTTAAGTCGAAGCCTGACTCATGGTACTTATTCTAAGAATTGGGTAGATTCTGTGGACTCTGAAATATATATTTGCTTGAGGGAGAGGGGTGATGAAGCCATTATAATTGTGAAGCCAACTGCATAATTCTACTGTCTACTCTAGACGATAACGTTTTTAGATGTTATTCGATTTATAAACCCATAATGGGGTGTGTCTGATTAGGACAGGCATCTGTTTTTGAGTCTTACCTGGGGGAGTGGGGTCCGTGCTCATTCTCAGCAGGCACTCGTTCCTGTATCTGTTCCATTCCTCCACCGTGTGCTTCACCGTCTTCGTTGACACAAGCTGCCGGTCATAATTCACAAGATTGAGGGTCAGGGGTCAACCCCAGCGGGTTCTTCTGGGTAAGCCCTACAATACCTAACTGGGTTTAAAACCTGACTGGATATAAAGCACTAATACCTTGGCTTAGTGTAGTGTTGTAACTTAAATTCTCCATAAAAGCTGACACATACATTCACTAAACCAGCTGCATTGATTGAGGATGCAAAGCACATTAAACTGACACTGGTGTTAAGAGCAGCTTCCCAGCACTCTGATTGTGTTCTATAAAGCACACAGATCATTATTACCTGCAGTGATTCAGAACGGTGAATCATCTTCACATGACTTACATTTCATAACAGCTCCTGAGGACAATCAAATAAACTCACGACGGAAGCGTCCAATGACACGACACACTTCTATGGATGGATTGAAGGTGGAAAGTAATGTGAAGTACAATCACTACTGCCGTAATGAGCAGAAACAAAGTTAAATGTGCCTACCACAGTTCTGCACAGGACAAACAGGATGAGGATGGCAGGGGTCTTCATCACTTAGAGGAGTGCCAGGGTGGAGGGCTACTCATCATCTCAGGGCTGCTGGGTGTTTTTGACCCAGGGGGGTCAGAACCAGGCATTGCCTCAGACCCCCACCCCATAGCCCACACCCTGCAAAACAACACACACAATCAGTTAGACCTACCGTGTACAGAACAGAGCAATCACACAATATGGGTTTGGGTTACAATTCTTATCACATATTACGCTAAAACAAGCTTGTGGTCCACAATGGGAATAGGATTTGGCATTTGATTTGTGGAAAGGAAGTAAAAACGTAATGGCACGGGATCAACGATGCCGGCCCAATAATTGTGGCAGATGAAAATGTATATTTTCGTCAAGTGATGTAGCCACTTAGTTCAAATGTTAATGAGCCCAATCAACATGTAATCATTAATGAATCCATGAAGGCCAATGAGGCCATGTAGCTGATTAGAGGATGTGAGGTTTCGGCCCACTATTTCCCAATGACACTGTGACAACAAGACACCCATTTTGTTGCTACTGAAGTGTAGGCTAATTTGAGCATTGAAATCATGTCCACATCCAAGTCTCCCAAAGACATCTCAATGAAATCTAACCAGAGTGCTATCTAACAATCTGATGGGAGGGCCAATCGTTGTAATCTTAGAAACATCTACATAAAGAAGTCCAGAGCCATATACTGTATTTAGAGAGTTAGGACATTGAGGTTTCTGCATTATGATGCATTTACATGTCACTACAACATAATTATGCCAGCCATGTTAGCTCCCCATTAATATTACATGGGGAAACTTTAAACAAGAAACAGATAATCAACGAGGGGCTGCTGTAGTAACTAGCAAGTTTACTAGATAGCTACAGTAGTTGCCTTGGTAACCAAACAAACACACTTGCTAGTTTAGCTAACCAAACCATCAGTCCTAGCTTGCTATTAAGAAAATTGAATTCAACAATGCCAATAACGTTTTCAATTCTGCTTTCAAAAGTAGCTCAAACTAGTAAGAAGGAACTATAGCCGTTGAATTCTACCGTGCAAATACACTGTTATGGGAAAATAATGCACAATCTAGAATTCCCTTCAAGCCAATCAAAAACGAGCATCCAACAATGCCATGGTATAATGCTATGTAACTGAATGTCTAGAATTAGATCAATACTCAAAATTCTAAAAGTTGGCCTAACTCTAAATATAGCTCTGAGGAAGCTGCATGCCTGTATCTAGAGACAAAGTGTTCTGTTCAGTCATGTATGACCGGGTTGTGGTCAATTATTAAAAAATGTTTTGTGGGGGGTGTTGTGCTAAACAGTGTGGAAAACTGTGTGAATTATCTATAAAAATACAAACACGGCCTCCCGAGTGGTTTTGAGGTCTAAGGTACTGCATCACAGCACTAGCTGTGCAACTAGAGATCCTGGTTCGAGTCCAGGCTCTGTTGCAGCTGGCCGGGAGACCCATGCGGCGGTGTACAATTGGCCCAGCGTCGTCCAGGTTAGGGGAGGGTTTGGCCTGTAGGGATGTTCTTGTCCCATCGCGCACTAGCGACTCCTGTGGCGGGCCGGGCGTAATGCACGCTGACACGAACGCCACGATGTTTCCTCCGACACTGTGTTTCCTTCCTGCGGCTGGCTCTCGACTTTCTTCTCTCCAGAGTCCGTACAGGAGTTGCAGCGATGAGACAAGACTGTAACTACCAGGTGGAAACCACGAAATTGGGGATTTTTGGGGGATTTTTTATAAAATAATACAAAAACTGAACATAAAATATTGTTCCCATTGTGCCTGCTATGTTACTTAAAGAGCTGGAACACAATTGGTCTACACAGCAACTCCCTCAATGTACATTTGTTGTACATTTGTTGTACTGTACTAACCTCATTGTTGGGGATCAAACATTTTATACAAAGAGTTTGGGCTTTTGTTTACAAAGAGTTCATGCTTCATGCACACAGAGGATCCTTTTTAGACGGAGAATGTTTCCTGCACAAGGGATTTGGAAATTGTATGCATAACATCAGTCACATTGACAAGACTTATTGTTCTCTGAATTCAATTTTTCTTGTGATGTCATGATTTGAAAAACGTTCTACATCTACAAAAATAACCCCAACTGTGTACATTTATCGAACATGACATGTTTGAGTTTTAGGGCATAAGAGAGTTGAGGGGGAGTTGCACAGTATCCTGCCTTCATCTAGCTTGTTTTTCTTTTCAGGGGCCAATTCCCAGCAGGTGTCTCCATGTTGTTCCTCTGTACAAAAGAAAATCCAGTAAGTCTGCAGTCAAACATTGTAGCATACACACAAGATCAAGAGCAGCTACTCAAAACACAGATTGTGATCCAAAGTACACTGTCGGTACTTTATTCCTTCACAAACTATGAGCAGCCATTTCAAAACACCCCGAAAAGCCTCGACTTCACTTCAGAAGAACGCTCTGGGGGAAAAAAACAATTAAGGTTCAAAGCTGGAGATGCCACTGGATTAATTTATTCAGTAACTCTTGAACAAGCAGACGAACTGTGAGGGTTTTCTTGACCCGTGAAGGTATTGGACTAAAACCAAGAACTGACATATAACAGCCCGACAGGCCATTATTACCATGTCATCTCATCATAAAAAACATATCTTCGTTTCAGTCAACATGTCAGTCAAGCTACTGAACCCTAATCCACCCCTTACACGTACTATGGCCGTGCAAAACAGAAAAGGAAGATCCATATTATCCAACAGACAATACGTTACATTATAACATATGAGGAAAGGATTGCACATCTGCTGGGTGAGAGCCTGCTCATTATGTGGTGGGTCATATTTGCACAGTAATGAATGCTAATGAAAACCCAACTCGTTAGTGAGGCCTTGGGCCTCAGGCAATTCCAGTGCACCACGGTGAATAAAACAATACTTTTCACGAGAGTTTACGTTCTGCCAGAATATTCAGGGTTGAATTCTCATTATTGGAATTCATCTCACAAAACATCCAGGGGATCCTACCGTTAAAGCTGCTGGGGTTTTAGGCAAACAATTACAGACTTATCTGAAAAAGAGGTATTTTCTGTAGGCTCTCAGTGGAATGTACAGCTACAGTATGCACATAGACTGTATCTATACAAAGAGCTCTCTTGGCATGAGCTGGGAGTGATGATGAGGATTACCTGCCTCAATGCCAGTCATACCTGGCAGTAAACCACTCAAACTCAAACCTATCTGACGCCAGAATGTAGACAGGTAAGAGGCAGCATCATGAGACAACCTGGGCTGCCGTAACAGATTTGGCCAAAGTTTGTGAGACATGAGGAATAGGGAGAAAGGCAACATAGCACGGATGACTTATGTCAAGAAAGAAATTACTTTTCAAAACCAAGCTACAGTACAGACACTATTCATCAAGGTACCACATGTGATTTTCAAAAAGGGATATAATCTAGAGTATTTTAAATAATTAATGGTATGTTCATCATGCCTCCTTTCATGAGGGGTGATAAGGTAGCAATGTTTTGACATTTGTGTGTAGGTTAAGTAGGTTTAATCCATCCCTGTACCGTGTCGGCAGTGACAAGCTTGGCCCAGTGAAGGAACACATACATGCTTCAATCCACCAGATGAAATGATGTGAGAAATGTCCTCCATCTATGCTTCCCTCAAAACATTGGCTCAGGTTTTAACTGACGATACGCTTTGAAGGAGAAAACGGATTCTATTCATGTGTCTTTGGCAAACCTCCGTCACCCTGTAATGATAAAAGGCTTAGACTACACCGCATTTTAAGCTCAAATTACTATGACCATGAAAAACAGAATATCGCTTCGGGACAGAATGGCACTTCGTCTGGAATCAAATACAAAAATATAAGCAGATGAAGAAGATGAAGAAGAAAGACGTAAAATGGGACTGTCAAGAAGTGGAGTAATATTCACCAATGACAGCCTGGAGTTGGCTGATATAGTGTCTATAGTGCACAGATCTAGACGGTTATTTATTTATTGTATTTCAGGTCTACTTACCATGTCAATGACTTCATGTATCAATGCCAACCTTGTGATATAGAGTAGAGTCACAGTCTTTTGAGAATGAAAACAAGAGAGAACTGCAAGTAATTCACCAACCAAACACAAGGTTTAAGGATATCTAGTCAGTTGTGTTATCTAAACTGCGCCACAATTTTTCAGGTTGTGTTTTTCCTATTTCCCAAGCTTCTACAACACAGTTAATCTTGTGTCCATGGAAGCTGGCATCTCTCACCGATCACAAACAGTAATAGGAAGCACATGAGCCAGGGCTTCTGGTTGCGTGTAACTTGCAGTAAAGGGACTGTCTCTGACCAGTGCTGTCACAGTTTTTCTGTCATCAAGGGCAGACATGCTTTTAAAACAGGGTGGATGATGTGTGACCCTCTCCACCCTGGTCAAACGGGAAACTGTTTCGACAGAGGGTGTAAGAGGATCAGAGCTAGGCTACTGGATCTCCTTAACACCAGGGCTATTTCAGGTCAGTCCAGCGGCCCTCGGTGACCCCTCCAACTCATCATCTGTGACTAAGGTAATAACACTAAGGCCTGGAAGTGCGGCAGCTTCAAACAGGGGAAAGATTAGAACTGGGCATTTGAGTTTATGTGCATAATTAGGGCAATGGACGGGTGCGACCTGACCCGACCAGTTTTAGACAGACAGAGGCCGTCTATACGGCAAGCTGGGGCAAGCCAGCATAACCCACTGCTCACTTTATAGTGCTGTAGACCAGTGGCAATTTTAGCATGTAAATATTGGTGGGGCAAACTCCCAATTTTTGGGGGTTGATGCATGTCAGCAAAGCCACTACAGAACACAACACAACACTAAACAATACATTAATTGCACTATAACTGTGACAAACGGTGCCCACAAACTGTTAGGGCCTACATAATGCTGTCCAGGGCTTTCTTTTCAGCTCCATGGAGTGAATCCTTACCACTGCTACACCTGGCTATGAGCAGAGCCTTGTCTGGCAACAAAACAGTTAATTCAGCCTCATTTACTGCCTTTTTAAAAAACATAGCTGATATGGCTGACTTGATTAACAAATGTGGTTTCTACTGACTGTTGAGCTGTTCAAGCTATGACATAAGGGAACAATGAGTGGATAAGAGGCAATCCGTAATTGCGATTAAGACATTAATGAGCGAGCTAAGACGGACGTAGTCAAACTATTTGTTCAGTACTTTTGAAATGTACAGCGATAGAATTCAGAACATGGGCCATTCTTACAATATTCTCCCTGTACACCAAGTCAGAACCATAGGATAAAAAGAGGGCATATAAGCAGATAATGAAAGCTCTGACAATATTCAATGATGACATCTCTCTAAAACAGACTATAGGCTACATGTGCACCACCAAGTCGGAACAGTAGGCTAAGTTATGAGGAGGAAAGGGACCAAATTATTAGGGTGAGGCACATGGGCTACTAACCGCTTACTACACAACATACACTTAGTATTACTTTCTCAGCTACAGTATACATATCTCCCTGGCATATTACATAATGTATGCAAATTCATTACTTAAAAATCATACAATGTGATTTTCTGGATTTTTGTTTTAGATTCTGTCTCTCACAGTTGAAGTGTACCTATGATAAAAATTACAGACCTCTACATGCTTTGTAAGTAGGAAAACCTGCAAAATCGGCAGTGTATCAAATACTTGTTCTCCCCACTGTATATATTGTGGGGACAGACACTGGGAGAGGAGAAGCATGTACAGGGAGTGAACATTTAGTAAACAACGGACATGAAACAGAACAGGGGAAACAAAACGACCTGCTGACACAGGGATGAAACAGGAATAGACAGATATAGGGGAGGCAATCAAAAACGTGAAGGAGTCCAGGTGAGTCCAATGAAGCGTTGATGCGCAAAACGATGGTGACAGGTGTGCGTAATGAGCGCCAGAGAGGGGGAGCGGGAGCAGGCATGACATATACAGTACCAGTCAAAAGTTTGGACACACCTACTCATTCAAGGGTTTTTCTTTATTTTTACTATTTTCTACATTGTAGAATAATAGTGAAGATATCACAACTTTGAAATAACACATATGGAATCATATAGTAACCAAAAAAGTGTTAAAGAAATCAAAATATATTTTAGATTTTAGATTCTTGAAAGTAGCCACCCTTTGCCTTGATGACAGCTTTGCACACTCTTGGCATTCTCGCATACAGCTTCATGAGGTGGTCACCTGGAATGCATTTCAATTGACATGTGTGCCTTGTTAAAAGTTAATTGGCAGAATTTCTTTCCTTCTTAATGTGTTTGAGCCAATCAGTTGTGTTGTGACAAGGTAGAGGTGGTATATAGAAGATTGCCCCTAGGTCAGTCAATGCGGAAAATTTCAAGAACTTCAAGTGCAGTCGCAAAAATCATGAAGCACTATGATGAAACTGGTTCTCATGAGGACCGACACATGAAAGGAAGACCCAGAGTTACCTCTGCTGCAGAAGATAAGTTCATTAGAGTTACCAGCCTCAGAAATTGCAGTCCAAATAAATGCTTTCAAGAGTTCAAATAACAGACACATCTCAACATCAACTGTTCAGAGAAGACTGCGTGAATCAGGCCTTCATGGTCGAATTGCTGCAAAGAAATCCCTATTAAAGGACACAGATAAGAAGAAGAGACTTGCTTGGGCCAAGAAACACAAGTAATGGACATTAGACTGGTGGAAATCTGTGCTTTGGTCTGATGAGTCCAAATTTGAGCTTTTTGGTTCCAACCAGCGTGTCTTTGTGAGACGCAGAGTAGGTGAACGGATGATCTCCGCAAGTGTGGTTCCCACCGTGAAGCATGGAGGTGTGGGGGTGCTTTACTGGTGACGCTGTCTGTGATTTACTTAGAATTCAAGACACACTTAACCAGCATGGCTACCACAGTATTCTGCAGCAATACGCCATCCCATCTGGTTTGCTCTTAGTGGGACTATAATTATTTTTCAACAGGACAATGACCCAAAACACACATCCAGGCTGTGTATGGGCTATTTGACCAAGGAGAGTGATGGAGTGCTGCATCAGATGACCTGGCCTCCACAATCACATGACCACATCCAAAATGAGATGGTTTGGGATGAGTTGGACCGCATAGTGAAGGAAAAGCAGCAAACAAGTGCTTAGCATATGTGGGAACTCCTTCAAGACATTTGGAAAAGCATTCCTCGAGAAGCTGGTTGAGAGAATGCCAAGAGTTTCCAACGCTATCATCAAGGCAAAGGGTGGCTACTTTGAAGAATCTAAAATAGAAAATATATTTTGATTTGTTTAACACTTTTTTGGTTACTACATGATTACATATGTTTTATTTCATAGTTGTGGTGTCTTCACTATTATTCTACAACATAGAAAATGATAAAATAAAGAAAAAACGTGGAATGGGTAGGTGTCCAATCTTTTGACCGGTACTGTATATATATATTTAGCTAAACAGGTGGGGCTCAAAAACCAGTGGGGTCCCCACTGCTGTAGACACAGTCAGCGGGGGGGGAAATAAACGGTCTCCATGCATTAGCACTTTGACACGCCGGCAGCATATTTCAAAAATGAAATATGTGGTGCATGAATGGCGTAAGCTACAGAGATAAGAATAATTCATGCCTTTTAAAATTCAGACATTGAAACTCAGAAGCTGGGGTCAGATTCAGTACTATAGCTTGCAAGGGAAGAGGAGAGGAATTGTTGTTGAATTCCTGCTGTTGTAGTATCTCTGAGGCAGATCAGAGCTCTGATGAGTAGAGGAAAGTTACAGGAAGCTGTGGACCCGTTGGCCCTTCTCCTTGTGTGACATCCATCTTCAATCATGTTGTTGTGTAGAGGAGGGGAGGGAGGGATGGGGGGGATCCACATAGTAACCACTGTAATTTCCACATGTTTACGCACACATACCGGTATACTATATGGCAAAGTACACAGAAATGGGCAAAGACATGCATGCAGATATGCACCGGCACGCAAGCACACACCCACACAGGCACACAATAATGATAAAAGACAGTGTCTGACATCCATAAAAAAGTTTGGGGCCACTTTTGAGGCATTGTGCTATTACTGGTATTTCCAGCATTGTCCACTCGTGTAGCTGCTAGTAGGAAATCCTAGGAAATGTTCTGTAATGGTTAAGGTGTTGGCTTGACAGTTACTGGACATCGGTTCGAGTCCCGGTCGGGGCTACCCCCTTGAATTCGCTCCAATGTACTTCCATGGTTAGTTTCAATGACTCTCCTCTTTAACTGTGGGCGGCAGGTAGCCTAGTGGTTAGAGCATTGGACTAGTAACCGAAAGGTTGCAAGATCGAATCTCTGAGCTGACAAGGTAAAAATCTGTCTTTCTGCCCCTGAACAAGGTAATTACCCACTGTTCCTAGGCCGTCATTGAAAATAAGAAATTGGTCTTAACTGACTTGCCTAGTTAAATAAAGGTAAAAATAATTATAATAAAAAAATATATATATTAATATCTTTTTTAACTGCCCAAAACTGACCTATTTTTTAGCTACAACTTCTGAGTCTGTTGGATAGGATCAGCTTGAGCAAACTGAGAAGTAGAATCACTGATCTACAAATAGTATTCCCTGACAAATAATAGGTTTTGTGGGATTAAGGTTTGCAGAGCTATGCCTTCCCCTGGCTTAGACAATCCCTCCTACCGAACATACTGTACACGCACAACCAGCAACACTAGTGGACAATGCTGGAATTACCAGTAAAAGCATAGTGCCTCAAAAAGTGCCCCAAAACTCCTGGCCCTAATTATGAGATCATTATTGTGTCTGTGCATACATAATAGATTAAAGCTACTTTACATTATTTTCCAGATAAATCACAAGACAACCCAATGCCAAAGAGGAATGTGTGGTTAAATTACAATTTCAACTATACTGGATGGCAAGACATCAGAGGTTGTAGGCTAAAAAGAACTGGACTGTGATATACTGTCACGTTCCTGACCTGTTTTCCTTGTTTTTGTACGTGTTTAGTTGGTCAGGGCGTGAGTTGGGGTGGGCATTCTATGTTATGTGTTTCTAAGTTGGGTTAAATGTGTTGCCTGATATGGTTCTCAATTAGAGGCAGGTGTTTGACGTTTCCTCTGATTGAGAACCATATTAAGGTAGGCTGTTCTCACTGTTTGTTTGTGGGTGATTGTTCCTGTGTCTGTGTCTACCACACGGGACTGTTTCGTGTTTTCGTTCGTTTGTGTAGTCTGTACCTGTTCGTGCATTCTTCGTGTATATGTAAGTTCTCAAGTGCAGGTCTGTCTACGTCGTTTTGTTGTTTTGTATTTTCCAAGTGTTTTTTCGTGTTCGTCTTGTCGTTAATAAATATTCATTATGTCTTCATTCAACGCTGCGTTTTGGTCCGACCCTTACTCCTTCTCCTCATCCGAGGAGGAGGAATTAGACAGCCGTAACATATACAGATTCCTCTCTGTCTGCTTTTGTAAAACTTGTCTCCACACAAAGTTCACCAGGGCTGATAACATTCCAAGAGAATGTATACAAAGATGGCTAAAGATGCAACTCTCCTTACATCTCATGGAGGTCCTGTGCACACCCAAACAGTAGGCTGCTAAGCACCCACGCACATACTGTAGACACACACACGCATAGGCGGCTATGTGGGCACACATACAAAAGCACACACACGCATGGGTATGGATCACAGGATGTTAGTGGCACCTTAATAGGGGAGGACGGGCTTGTGGTAACTGCTGGAAATGAATGAGTGGAATCAAATACATTAAACGCATGGTTACCATGTGTTTGATGCCATTCCATTTGCTCCGTTCCAGACATTTTTATGAGCCGTCCTGCCCTCAGCAGCCTCCACTGGGGATAAGTCAAAACTTCCTTCAGTTGAACAGTAGCAAGACTGAGGCTATGCTAATTGGGACACCCAAGCAGTGCTGGAAACATCTGCCCTACAATCAGTGGCCAGGCCATCCACTTGTCCTCTGTCATCTTCAGTTTAGGAGTCAAGTTTGATCCTTCTCTGTCCTTCGATGCCAACAAAATGTAAAACATGTTTTTTTGCCCTGGTCATACCATCACTCTCCCAGCCAGATGCTGAGAAACTCATCCACACCTTCATCTTCTCTCAGATTGACTACGGCAATGCGCTGTTTGGGGGCCTCCAAGCCAAATCACTCCAGAGGATTCAACTAATCCAGAAGAGTGCTGCCAATGTCCTGACCAGGACCAAAAAGTCAGACCTAGGGCATGAAATTTCATTAGACAGTGATTGTCAAGCAAATAACTGTTGGTCTCACGGTAATTGAGCGTTAATTAACAAACACATTTAGCATCTCCTGACCTACAAGCCACTGATGCAGACCTTTGGAACATCTACATTTAAATATAACCTACACCTTCACAATAAACCATGATTTATTTTAGACAGGTTTAAATAGTCAATTTCAGAAGAACAGAATAGCATACCCTGATCTGGCTTTGCCATATGGCTGTGGGCTACACTAGATAATTTAGCAGGCAAGATTTGCTTAGAATTCCTTGGCATTATTTTATTCTATAGTTTGAAGAATTCAATTGAACAAAGATTAATAAAATAGAAAGGATATTTTCTCCAAATGATTTGAGGGAAGTGTGCACATGTGGCTATTCTTTGTTGAGTGGTTAACAAAGAAATGGGTACTCCTATATGCTTAATTTAGAGTTATTAATGTAACTTTAGTTGTTCTACAAACGTTGGATTATATGTTTTGATTTTTAATACTTTGTAACGCTGCATGATGCGACTCTAATGATGACTTGAAAAAAGGCTCTTGAAAGGCATGATCTCTGCTTTGTTTCTTGTGCAGGCTGTACACACTTCATCAGTCTTTCATTCACAATTTGACAATCACTTGATAATCCCTCGAATTTCACAGCGGCATACCCTTTGTGTGGCCGTAATGCACCGTAAAAAAATCCATGCCTTTTGCGGCCAGTGGCCATTGTGCCCTTGGCCCGGAGAGCTGCTTTGTGCCCTTCTCCCTGAGTGCTGCACTGTCCGAAGCACCTGTCACTCAAATGGCTCTCCAAAAGGTGATCAGTTCTTTCTCACAGGCTACAAGTAAAGACAGACACATTGGGGACGCAACTGCGCATTTCCTTAACCAATTCCAAGGTACATATTGAAGATATTGGAAGAACTGTCCACATTTACTTTTCGTCAAGCCAACAAGATGAGTAGGCCTAACAAACACGAAAAGCACTAGCCTGTCAATCTACTATCCCCCATAGTATAAAAGTTGACCTATTCTATTCTGTGTGAGAAAGAAATATTCCAAACATAGTCTGGGAGAGTTGTGGGATGCGATAGATCCCAAATTAATACAAACACTACCATAAAAAAAAGGTTTTACGCAATGTGGCTGACACAACAGATCAACACGTTTAGCTTTCAATGTTGATAAAGTATTAGGCTATTTCTTCACATTATAAGCGCAGCAATGTTGCACATGGCAGTAGGCTATAAGCGCGAATGGTACATTAGTGGGAAAACACCATTATCAAAAGTGACCACACATGCGATTATGCATGTAATGCTTATTATAAAGGTTGTAGCGGTATTGATAGAGAGGGGTAAAAATACCTGCGCCAGGCAGGTATTAATCCTGCCGAAAGGAAAAGAGTAGGATAGAGAGAGTACCACTACCAGACCCACACACATCAGCAGAAGAGACTGCCTAGAGTGTAGCCTGTTTACCAGTTGGCCAGTGGAGAGGAAAGATAAGACACACCATATAAAACAAACATCACAGCACAGGGGTAACCCAACCAATAATACAATAAGAATGGCAGAGCAATTTAACAGCAACTTCATAGAAACAATTTACAAGAAAGAACCCAGTCATCAACATAGAGGATTTGCAATAATCAACATAGAGGAGTGCAGAGGGTATGAATGGGGGGGGGGGGGGGGGGGGGGGGTGTTCATAGACAAAACAAAGGCCTTAAAATGTCCAAAATCTTCTTGGCCACATGTCAATAGTATCACTCCACATCACTACAGTTCAAACCGCAATACACCATAAACTTGCAAGCAACCTGTCACGACTTCCGCCGAAGTTGGTCCTTCTCCTTGTTCGGGCGGCATTTGGCGGTCTACGTCACTGGTTTTCTAGCCGCCACCAATCCACTTTTCACTATCCATTTGTTTTGTCTTCATTGTACACACCTGGTTTCCATTCCCATAATTATATGTTCCCTATTTAACCCTCTGGTTCCCCCATGGTTTTGTGCGTGTTTGTTTGTTGTAAGTTGGTCTGTATTTGTGAGCGTGATCATTTTCCTCATTGGAATATTTGTTGTTTTGAGTAAAGTTACGTGAATTACTCATCTCTGAGTCCTGCGCCTGACTCCGCCTTACCTGCTACACCTAGACGCCTTACACAACCTCCCTTTTAACTACAATGTAAACCCAAATACTTCTGGCAATAATAGTCCAGCGACACTGAACATCAAAGCGAAGAACATTGAAAAAATAGAAAGTCTGCTGCAGTGTAAAGCACTGGAATGATAGAGGGAAGATAGAGAGAGAGAGTGGTCTTAGCTGTTGACTACAGGCTTGTAGTTGCACTGTCTGTCCGTCTGATGGTTTGTTTGTTTGTAGGTCAAAGCTTCGCAACAATGTTACTACTAATCCATGCGATCAATAACTGGTGCGTTCCCAAAAGATTACACCCCCGATCTAGAGAGGTAATACCGATGAGTTAAACACTTTACAAACTCAGCACGCTGAAAATAGAGAATACTTCTGCAGCATTGCTCACCCCAATCAAACTACCTCCCAGAGAGCCGGGAGAGCCATCTTTATTTCCTACTTTCGGAATGCTGATGCGCTCTTAAAGTCGCAGCGCACGGTGAAGGCTCCATGCAGGAATTCGCCACAAGTTGCATTATAAAAAATACAAAACTTGTACCCCTTTTTCGTGATATCCAATTGGTAGTTACAGCCTTGGCCCATCGCTGAAGCTCCCCTACGGACTCAGGAGAGGCAAAGGTCGAGAGCCATGCATCCCCCCCAAAAACCACGACCGCACTGCTCGCTTAACCCGGAAGCCAGCCGCACCAATGTGTGGAGGAAACACCGTCCAGCTGGTGACCGGAGTCAGCTTGCAGGCACCCGGGCCGCCACAAGGAGTCACTAGAGTGCCATGGGACAAGGAAATCACAGCCAGCCAACCCCTAACCTGGACGACGCTGGGCCAATTGTGCACCAATTGCGATGTGCCCTAGACTGCTGCGCAACTCGGGAGGCTAAAGGTGCATTTTTATTAGGAAAATTATCTTTCCCAAACTTGAAACACACGCGCGGCTTATGCATGTATGCCAGTTATGCTCTACACCCCTTGTAAAGCAGATTAATGTGCTTCATTTTAAGAAGTTATTTGACCACTTTAGCTGTGATACAAACCTTATCAAAGCCTATAGGCCTGTGGGTTAGGCCACATGAGGTGTGTGACTATGATTCGAAAAAAGTTGCAAAAAAAAGACATTGTTTCTTGCCTTATGCTGGGCATCAAGTGATAATATATCGGGCCTCCCGGGTGGCGCAGTGGTCTAGGGCACTGCATCGCAGTGCTAACTGCGCCACCAGAGTCTCTGGGTTCGCCCCCAGGCTCTGTCGCAGCCGGCCGTGACCGGGAGGTCCGTGGGGCGACGCACAATTGGGATAGCGTCGTCTGGGTTAGGGAGGGTTTGGCCGGTAGGGATTTCCTTGTCTCATCGCGCTCCAGCGACTCCTGTGGCGGGCTGGGCCCAGTGCGCGCTAACCAAGGGGGCCAGGTGCACGGTGTTTCCTCCGACACATTTGGTGCGGCTGGCTTCCGGGTTGGAGGCGCGCTGTGTTAAAGAAGCAGTGCGGCTTGGTTGGGTTGTGCCTCGGAGGACGCATGGCTTTCGACCTTCGTCTCTCCCGAGCACGTACGGGAGTTGTAGCGATGAGACAAGATAGTAATTACTAGCGATTGGATACCACGAAAATTGGGGAGAAAAAGGGGCTAAAATGTATTTTAAAAAAAATATTTAAAAAAAATAAAAAAAAGTGATAATATATCTTTCACAAGTGATAGGCTAATATTTTCACCCATCAAACTATTCTTGACTTAATCTTGTCTTTACATATACTAAATAATATATGTGTGAAATTTGTTTTGATTTAGAATGGAACATTATCATGTACCTGTCTCGAAACAGGGTCAGCGGGAAAATGTCATCAATGCACTTAAATAGAGGATGCTTTTCCCGTGGTTAATTTTCATACCAGCCAGGTAGGCTATACTCCAGTTTTAAAGAGAAGCAATGTGCTCAATATTCAGAAAGTTGAGAAATAAATATAGTAGGCCTAGCCTATAGAAAGCTGATGGGACCCTCCATCAGAGCTCATGGGCTCTCATGAAGTGTTTGATTAGATTTGCAATTTGCATTGATGTCAGAGTGATTAGAGGGACAATAGAGTGCTGAGTACTAGGTAATTAGAATGTTTGGTCGGCTACTAATGACCGCCAGGAGCATCAGAGCTTGGAGAAGCTAATTACAGTGACTAAACGGTCACGTGGAATTTGACTGTATTCATGACTCGTGACCAGCGGTGTGGCGGTAATATGGTCACCGCAACAGCCCTAGTCAGACCACATCACCCCAATCCTGGCACAATTCCACTGGCTACCGGTCAACTACAGGATCAACTATAAAATCCTCATGCTTGCATTTAAAGCCTTGGTGGATTGAGCCCCACCTAAATCAACGACCTCATCTCAATCAGCGAGCCACCTCGCACTCTCCACTCCAGCCACTCCCCTAAGGCTTCAAGTCCCCAAGACACATCTCCGAACTATGGGGGACCGAGCCTTCTGCTCCCGTGCCTATGTATTTTTGATAGTCCTTGTCCCTATCTAAAATGTATTTAGCACCCAGCCCACTATCGCTATTTAACTTGCCTTGATTCTAAATGTTGTTTTTATTATATAATTGTAAAAAATATCCTCAGTAGAGCTTAACTCTGTAATTAAAAGCGCTATACAAATTACATGTATTATTATTATGCACACACACACACACACACACACACACACACACACACACACACACACACACACACACACACACACACACACACACACGCACACACACACACAAAATAATGCTAAAACAAACAATAGCCATGTCTGACATCTCATAACAGATAGGTTACGTTACGATCTTTCCCTGATAAATCACGAGGCAACAACATTGCCAAATAAAAGAAGAAGGCGTCATTAAATTCCCCAGTTTATTTTTCTCTGTCGTGAATGCTTGATGATAGGCACATTTTTTCCCATTTCCTCATAAGTGGCGCCTTAGTCCTTTTAATTAGTAATTAAACACATGACATGACAGCCGTGATTTGGCAAGACAGTTAATCAGTCATTAAGCAGACATTCCCTGGAAGTAACTTAGGCTGTCAAAATCATAGGTCAGTAAGTTCAAAGGTGAAATATGGAGGACTGAGTAAACACGAGAAGAAATGTTTCCTTATAAATGCAATAGCCTGCTTACTGTAAACAGAACAAATAGGACTTCACCTACTCTGTCAAGACCAAAGACTCATAGCAAAGAAGAATCTAACATGAACAATTGGTGCCCCAAGAAAATAGGTTGTAAAAGACCCAGTACATTCATGAGAACTCTGTAGCTTATAAGAATAAACCCAAGGTTGGACTTCTGGACCTTTGCGAGTTGCTTCACATCTCAATATCGTCCTTAAAATGGTCAAGAGATTCAGATATCATATTTGCACCTCATAGAGTCCTCATAGAGTCCCTCTCTACACAAAGCAGATAAGAAAAGCTCTATGTGCTGTCTATCTTCAGCCCAGCTACAGTGGGGCTATGCCTTGGCACATCCCCATAGAGGAGGATTAGAAACAAATTAAACCCCTCAGGCAATTTAGAAGTCTACCTAAGTTAGAGGGTGAAGGAAATGAGGGGAGAACTGTTCGTGGGGTTCCCATGTACTGTAGAAGTGCCATGGTAGGTATTCCCTTCAAATCGAGACGCGAACGTCCCATAGTGAATGACAGGATAGGATGTTTAAAGCAACTTTTCTGTTTTTTGTTGTTGTCTGTTGTCTGCTGTCGGGTTGTTTTTTTGTTGTCTATGCCGGGTGGTGTCTCATAAGATGGTCATAGATGCTTTATGTATGCCTGTGTGACTGAGAGTTGGTGTTACTGGCCTTTATCCTGCCATGATCAACTTTCTGTACAACTTAGGGACTCCATAGACTTCTGCCCATTCATGCTGACCTCATTGACCAAATGAGATTTTTTAAATCTGAGTGCTTGATCAGATTATGGGTATGACTGAATGGAAAGTTATACTGCATGTGTAATTGAAAATAGGAAAGTAATCAATTAACAACCTTCAAGATGTTTGTGTTGTTTACTTATATTTTCAAGACGGCAAACAGATAAAAAGGAAAATCCCCGTCTTCATATCGGTACATAAACACTATCCATTACGGAAAATCACAAACAAATCCTGAAAAACGTGTTTGGAAGATCATTGATAATATTCAAGGACAGATACATTTTATAATCTTCAAAAGTAGAACACCTTGATCAAGCGTTGACCAATCTTCCAAGAATTTACGTGCACATATTTTAATACAATCCATTAAATCAAATAAGACATATTGGGCTTTTGGCTCACTGTTAGCACAAATAGGTCAGGACACAATAAGGCAGTAATCTATTTCATTCAGGGCATTTAGGGCAACGCCCACACACACTTTACTTTGTACTTCAGATAACACTGTTTTACTTGCACACGACATCCATTCTGTGTCCGTCTGCATGTATTGCGGCGGATTCTCTTTACACAAATTGCAAGCCACTGATGTTTACCAAGCCAACCAAAGCATTACAGCAATGCACTCCTGGACTCCTTGTAAAGTATAGGAGTTTTGGCATATCCCAGCAACCAGACGCCCCTGCTGGTATAAAATTCCTTTGCTCTAAACAGTGATTACTGAACCCATTAGCACCACATCCCTGGAGTGCCTGATGTCACACCCCTGTCATTCTGAGTGGTGTCAGGTGCGTGGGCCAGTGCATTGACAGACACACGACACAACTGTCTGTGTCTCTAACAGAGGAGCACACAGAGCCATTAGGTGCCGGCCCAATTAACACTGACACACCCGGCAGAAAGAGCTCTCATTTTACGTAACGGGTCTGTTACTACAGCTGGCCTCCGTGATCACGTCTCTCAGGGAGACAGAGAGAGAAAGAGAGAGAGAGAGTCAGTATATGTGTGTGTGAGTTGCTAAGCTGATGTGTGTCTGAGTAGCCTGTGGTGAATCTCTGTGAATATGAATACATCTTGATGTCCAAGTACCAAATATGTGTATACTATGCACTGCATGTAACTTTCTGACAGCCCCTGCTACGAAATAAGAAGCAATAAGCCATGCTGAACTTACCCAGTGCTTTTTTCTCACAAGTTCAAAAAGTAAAAGAACTGTCATCTTGCTTGCATGCTTTACCAGTAGAAGGCAACGGTAGTGGGGTGATTGGGGATGATGTTTAGGAAACAGCGCGGGTCTAAAAAAAATGATGAACAGTACTGTTCATCATTTTGTACAGCGTGACAATGGAAGCCAAGGTTTTTGTTTGCATAAGCCCCTACCACTAACAGGAGGGTGGAGAGCAGAGGGCGAAGGGAAACACATGTAACAGTCCATCAGTATTATCATTCAGCCAAATCTGTGAGTGCCTATCAGCCCTCAGTACTGTACGGGCACTTTACTCCGAACTAACATCTCTAAACATAAATCATAGGGATCATCAGTTGTAATTTTAGCATGTAAATCTTCATGGGGCAAACTCACATTTTTTTTTAGATGCATGCCAGCAAAGCCACTACACAACACAACACTGAATAGTACATTAATTGGACTATACCAGTGACAAACGGTGCCCACAAACTGTTAGGGCCTACATAAAGCTGTCACAACAGCAGAGTCCCAACAGCAGTTCCAAAACCTTACCACTGTTACAACTGGCTATCAGCGGAGCCTTGTCTGGCAGCGAAACAGTTCATTCAGCAACATTTACTGCCTTTTAAAAACCATAGCTGATATGGCTGACTTGCTTAAACAAATGTGACTCGTTTCAGGAAACTAGGCGTATGTCGCGGGTCACTACTTCACAGCAGAGCCGTTTGAACGGAAACATTTTTTAAATCAAAATGCGTTTTTGTCAGAAATGCCTTCTGGAACATGTGAACTTCCATGTGCCTTAATAACAGACTTGTATGCAATCTGTATATACAAATAAAATTGTTAAATTACGAGCTTAGTTGGTTTAGCCACAGAAAAAGCCAGCAACCTTTCCGCTAGCCATGCTAGCCATGATTGGCTGAGATAATGAGTGGGCTGGACATGCCGAGAGATGAGTTTGGAGCTGGTATGTGTAGGTAATCCTGTCTAACATGGCTTTTTTTATGTATCATGTAGTAGAACTGCATAATTGTTGCTCCACTTTCTGTAGGACTGAGTTTTGAAATCAGTGGAAGAGTATGATAGCTAAGGAGATGGAGAGGACACCTGTTTCAAACTAAGGGCAACCATGGCATCCGTGACAGGGATATGCGTCCATCCATTATGTATATGTGTAAGACAGTCTAGCTAGCTACATTTTCAGATATTACCCATTTCTAATTTTGACAGAAAGTCGTTTTCATTTCAAGTTATAGTGTACTGTTAGCTAGCTAGCTAACATTAGATGGCTGTCTGGCTCGCTAGCTAACGTTACGTGTATGATCTTATTATTTGTATCTCAGAGCCATTTGCTTTGCTAGATATAGCCCAATGTTAGCTAGCTAACATTGAACCTGGTTGGTTTGCTACCTGCAGATTCATGCAGGGTAGTAACGTCATGAGTTGGAATTATGATTCATTGTTTCCCTAGCTAGCTAGCTAGCTAGCTACACTTCTTAACAAAATACTATGCAAGTAACCATTTCAATAGAATGTCACTGCCACAACTGTTGATAGACGTAGCTGGTAAATTCGCTCTGGCTATCTACTCTGATTTCAGAGAAATCTCGTCTGAGTGTGCCAGAGCGCAGAATAACTGATGAATTTATGAACGCCTGACATCCGTTGAATATGGCCGGTGTCTTGTCAGTAAACATTGGCAAAAATGTTTTCATTGTTGCCAGCAGCACAGTTGCAGTCACCAACGCTCTGGATAACATAAAAACAGCCTAACCAGCTGCTAGGGGGAGTAAAATGGTCAGTGAGTCGTTTTTTTCATTTGTGTCTGGAAGTAGCTAGCAAGCTAGCCAATGTTAGCCAGTTAGCTTGGGTGTTTGACTGTTGTTGATAGGACAGAATGCTCGGATCAACCCTTAAAGAGTTGGGTGAACTAATGCTTAAGAGGGTGTGAATGATGCTGAATGGGTGTAGACAAGTAGGCACCAAAACATTCAAAGGCCATTTTCTCAAAAGTGAGGTTAAAAGTTTATCAACTTTCAAAGCAGAATTATTGTTCCTCAAATGCAGTGTATGATATACCATTTTGTAGCTCTGTGTCTCTGCTTTTATCCAATGTAAAAAAAGAAAATTTAAAATGTTGCAACGTAAGACCGGATCAAGGCGGTCTGTCACAAACTATGGCATAAGGGGACTACGAGCAGATTAGAGGCAATTTCGATGAAGACATTAATGAGTGAGCTAGGACGGACGTAGTCAATATAACTATTTGTTCAGCACTTTTGAAATGTACAGCGCCAAAATTTAGAACATGGGCCATTCTTACAGTATTCTCCCTGTACACCAAGTCAGAACTGTAGGATAAATAAAGAGGGCATACAATGAAAGCTCTTACAATATTCAATGATGACATTTCTCTATAACAGGCTATAGGCTACATGTGCACCACCAAGTCAGAACAGTAGGCTAAAGTATGAGGGGGAAATGGCTACTAACAGCTTACTACACAAGCTACACTTAGTATTACTTTCTTAGCTATGGTATACACACATCCCTGGCATATTACATAATTTATGCAGCAGCATACAAGCGATTTTCCCAGTCGGAGCACTTTTTTTTCCAGAGTTCCCTGTTGTCTTGAACTCACTGAGGTCTGAGATTTCCCAGTTCTGAGTTTTCAGTTGTTTTGAAAGCGACAGAAGTCATGCTGGATTGACAGCATGGCCATTGTTGAATGTTTATCCTTCCAAGCTTGTAAAAAAGACCCTTAAACCCAGACTTGGACCACACATCCACTCCACTGAATAGCAAGCTAGTGATTGCTTTGCAATGCTTGCAGTTAGCCACTGATTCCTGATTCCCTCCTTCCATTGTTGAATTTGCGCTTTCCAACTCGTTGTGCAATGTTTATGTTCAAAGGCCGATGAGCACCGATACGTTTTATCAATAATTTCACTTCATATGACAAGGGTTGAAAATAATCTACAAGTAGATTGTCGACTTGATTCATGATGATGACTGCTAGTGTAACAGTATAACTTTACAGCGTCCCCTCGCCCCGACACGGGCGCGAACCAGGAACCCTCTGCACACATCAACAACTGACACCCACGAAGCGTTGTTACCCATCGCTCCACAAAATCCGCGGCCCTTGCAGGGCAAGGGGAAACCCTACTTCAAGTCTCAGAGCAAGTGACGTAACCGATTGAAACGCTATCAGCGCGTACCCGCTAACTAGCTAGCCATTTCACATCCGTTACACTAGCTTGCTAGCTAAAATTTTGAAAGTCAGTCCAATCAAAATTACTCTAGATATAACGTGATTTGACATTTTATCTGTGGCCAATGACCTTGAGCCTTCTTGGATGGGCACTTCTAATTTAACTCCATGGCAGCTCCCAAGGGGCTTGAATTTTTTTGCTCTCCGTGTAGATTTTGCGGTGATAGTGTCCCCATGAGTGACAGAACACTGAGCCAAACACGGCACAACTAGAGAACATTACCAACCCCTATGCTCCGTATTTTCAGATGGCTGCCCCACCACCACCACAGAAAGCACCGAGCTAGGCTGAAACACCTGCATTTTGGAGCTGCCTTATAACAACTAATCTAATCAAAATGATCCAAGTCAGTGTCCAGTTGTCTTTTGTCAGGAATTCACCATTGCCTCTTGAAGAATAATTCACCTGTAGATAGGACTACTTGCTATGAGAACTTGACCAACCAGTTTTGAACACATCACATAAATACATCTGTAATTAACTCTTATTTGTTTTTTTGATGAGGTCCTGTGTTCAATAACCCCAGAACTCACCTCAAACCTCAGAAGAGCAATATTGTTTTATATGCTTTCTCGTAAAAGGAGGTTTCCGTTCTTTATGGGATGAAAGACCTCCATATTCAAATATTGTTTACCACGCCACACAAATAGTTGTACAGTCTATGACAGCAAATAGGTGCATCCTAGCAAATAGGTTAATCCTCAAACCAACAAGATTTCAGCTGTTTGCCCAACTATCAATACATTAGATTAGCGCCTTCCATTGGCTAGGTATCCCCCTTTCCCTTTCCTTTCCATTTTCTTTTCAGGAAGCGCGCCCTCATGCTGCTCTACAGCTGTCAAGAGCAAAGTCATGGGTAGAGAGCGCTAGTTGTGCGCAAGGCACAGACGTGAAACACACCCGCAGTCTGCACGCACAACCATGACTTGTTATTTCCAACGTAGTAACTTTCGAGCACTTATCATAATATTGATGTGACAACAGGCCTACTGGCGTTTGCAAACTTGTCCGTTTGAAAATTAAACAAACATGTAACCATACCATATCAGATAAATATAGGCCTAATGGAAAGCAAAACGAAAAGGACTAATAGGAAAACCAATAACATGCAGCAGCGTAAAATATAAAGTATAACATATAAATATAAAGTCTACTCTACATAATAGGATAATAACCATATAAATATCACTCGGTTTACTACTACTACTACAGCTACTACTACTACAAATAATAATACTAATGATATAGCCTACTATTTCTAATCAATTGTTACTGTGACAATGATCAAATCATTGTTTTATTTAGGCCGAATATACATTTCTCCAGGCGCAAGTCTGCTTTCTGATCATGTTAAATAGCATTGCATAATCCTGGACGCCTGATGTCGCTGAACGACAATCATGTTACATATAATTGGACAAATTATGTACAATTATTAGCAAGTGGCTCATGTGCCTCACACTGAGCTAAACCACATTAAAAATATATCTATTATAGATCATTTATGCGCAAAAGTGCATCTTTCAATGCAGACTACAAAGTTGCAGCCAATGTAATTTAGACCATTAATAAACACTATCACTGAAATTCATAATGAAAGCATTATCTTACCGTTCTGGGAATCATTTTTTTCAGTGAAGGTTACTTGTCTAGATCCCGTGCGCATGTGAAATGGCCTTTAAACGGCAAATACAGAGCGTATTTCAAAATTACAGGTATGTAAAGGAATCAATAAGGTTTGTGAGACAGAGGCGCCTCCACCCGTAGCGCTGAAATACTTGTGAAGCTTAAAACCACTCTGCAGGGAATTGAACCAAATTAGCACACGGCTCGCCCACTCCCTATCGACTGCGCTGGGCGCTCAGAAATGCACGAAACACTATACAGTTGGAACATTATGTCGCTCACGCAGTTGAAACCATAACAAAGCATTTTCACAATTCACTGTTTTGGTAAAAGGATAAGATATTTGGCTGTAGAAATGTAACCACACTCAAATGCACAGCCCGAGCTATGGATGCAAGGACTGACCATCCATGATATGAAAATGATAGTTTTAACCATTTTAACAATTTTAACCAAAAATGGATGTAGTAACTGCAGATTGCCCCTTTAAAAGGTACAGCGATTGGTCTACAGTATTCATTTCCAAAGCAAAACAAATTGGAAAGACCAAACATTTATATGAAGTATTTTATATTCTAAATTGATCAGAGAATGACCCTGGATTAAGGATATTCAGAGGTCAAAAATCAAGAATACTTGAATCTTTACTGTCTTACTAAACAAACCATAATTCAGTGAATATTAACTGTGCCAGAATCACACTGTTTGTTTCGCAACCTATTGTTTCGATGTTTGTTCATGTTCTCATGCACACTTGACCACACAAAGGTAATGTGACTGTTTACACATCCAAACCTATCTCTCCAATCCCACATGACCGCCCACACTAGACCCAACATACCAGCAACAAACTCGTTCAGGGTTACAATGGACAGTTGGGTGACTTTCCACCCTCACATTCTTGGGCATACAGGGATACCTCCGTGTATTGCCAAGGAATGATATTTATTGTGAAGTTGGCCCTCCACCCCTCATGGTAAAGAAGTGACTAATTAGTCCATGAACCTTGCTTGTTTTGCCAGCACACAATTGTTGTCATAACACTCCCAACTAGCAAAAGCTACCAACAGGTATTCTGAGTAATATGAGTAACTCCCTCTCTTTATCAATGAGATCATTATCTATCCATTCAACCTATTGCCCTGTATTCTGTCTATAGCCCTCTACCAGGAAACATGCTTTGTGTGTGACCACCATTATCTCTGACAGCCATTATTTGTCTCAGCACACCTCTGGGTGATTCTCTGATAAGCGGCCTCTGCTGTTGTTTATACAGTGCGCTTCGTTAAGTGATGGATTGCAGCTGCAGGTTCCAGCACTGCTCTGGGGCTCCAACGCTGATTGGGATGTATGGGAGAGAAGGGACCCCGAGTCAATTACGGTTAACCACCCTGCAAGCTTAGCCTACTGTTGGTTCTTGGTTTGTTTTTCCTCGTGGGGATGAATGAAAGACTGAGCTTTGTTTCAATAGCCATCATTCACCCTTAGCACGAGTCCATTCATCGTAAATAAACAGATCTGATGGGGACTCCCACTCATTCCCAAACAGATTATCCCAAGGGTCAGAGGTGGGTGGGGGGGGGGAGGACTGTGAAGTGGTAACTCCACTGTTTAATCTCCAGGCATATCGATCAAGGACTATGTATGTCAAGACTTTGGGAATTCATTACCCATGCATTTTCCCCCAATTCCTGTCCTATACATCAAAACCCACAAGCAGCCTCCACATAAAAGGTTAAACATGCTATATGTGTAAAACCATATATTTAAAATATGAGACATAAGAGCAGCATAGCTATGTCAGGAGAGGAAAGGAGAGAGGAAACACTCTCAAAATATCATTTTCAGTGCTGGGGTGCGGGAATTAATGTTATGGATGGCACAAAAGCAGCATGGCTTACTTCCCAAATCCTCATTCAGCCACCATCTCTAATTTCGAACAATAGCAACCTTGGGGTGTATCAGGATAAACAGAAACAAACCATTGTAGCAATTCCCAGCACCATAACCATCACATGGCAAAAGGAACCTACAGTATCACATCCTGCAGCAGTACAAGGGAAAATGAGTCAGACCTGATTTACAGAGCCTCACAGATGTCTGCACAACAATCCAAGGGAACCAGTGCATCACAATTTAGAGGGTTCACCCAGGTCAGAAGAGATCTGCCAAGTTCTTACTTTGCAGATTAGAGGAGAAAGGAAAGGGGGAGAGAAGGCGGGGTGCAAGGAAGGGAATAGCGGCAGGTAGCTAGAGAGAAATAGCAAGAGAGAAATAATGAGAGGATTATGATATTATGTACACATAGAGTTGGATACTGTGACATCGAGTGGAGTATGCATGTTTAAGAAACAAGACCTGCGACAGTAGTTGGAGAGACTTTGGTGGCTAAATCTCTGCCTGAACACACTGTAACAACGGCAGCCCACAGAAGCCCTCTTGGCACAATGCTCAGGTTCAAGCATTTCACAAGATGTGTCTTGTTACTCCTGCTGCTGAGGCTGGTGCTGCTGACAGCTGACATGACACCAGTCATAGTGTTTGTCAAGAAAGCACGTTATAAATTAGCACAGGAGACAGCTGAATAACTCACTAAGCTTCGATAAATGTTGCCTTGAGAGTGATCCAGTATTACAAACTGGGAGACATAGTAATAGAAGGATATCATATCCTCTGGCTGGAAAGATGACAAGATCAGGATATGCAGGGAAACACATGAGAAACATAGAACCATGTCAGACATCAGAAGTGGAAACGTCCCAATGCTGGGCGGGATCATTTGTCAGGGATCATTAGGGATGCAGGCTGAATGTTGCTGTGTGGCTGCAGGCCAAAGTCCTCCAACTGGCAAGTGGCAGTCTGGCAGCTGCTGCATGCATGAGCTTCATAGCAGCAGATTTTTTTGGAGCTCTGATGCCCATCTCAGGTGCTGGAAGACCAGCATACTGTATGTCAGATTCACACCTCTGACGCTCAGTACAAGAGAGGAAGCTGATCTGGCCCACTCCAACCATCATGAGACAAATGATTCAATGAGTGATTGGAATGAAAGAATTGAGGCTTGCGGCATGTGTTTTTCTCTTGTCTCCAGGAACTCACACCCTCCTGACTGAGACGAACTTGTTCCATTCCTGGATAACTAAAGCAGGGTTAACCAATGGCGGACCTCGGACTGAGTTTTTTGGCCCCCCAAGTTTTCTGAGTAAGTTTTCGTTGTTGGACATGAAAGACTGTAAAAACACATCAGCTCGTGATTTTAATTTCACGAAATCCGTTCCCAAGTATTCCCAACCATAATAGAGAGACACGTGATCGTATAAAAATGTAGGAATGTTTTGAAATTATTATGTTTTAGTCAAACATTATATCTGTTTGGGCTTCAATTTGCAGTCTACTAATTATAGGTAATGATGTTCTTTCTGGCTCCCTGACCATGCCCCCAAGAATAAAATTGGCCCGTGGCTGAATCTAGTGGATGATCCCTGTCCTAAAGGGTGACTTTTTACCACATTCAGTAAATTATCAACTTAATCAATAAGGCACTGAAGCG
This sequence comes from Salvelinus fontinalis, assembly GCF_029448725.1. Lineage (NCBI taxonomy): Eukaryota > Metazoa > Chordata > Actinopteri > Salmoniformes > Salmonidae > Salvelinus > Salvelinus fontinalis. Next base: position 40,147,127 of record NC_074697.1, on the reverse strand, counting down.
CAGTAAAGTCCAGCAGATCAGGAATCATTGGAAGGCTGTCCTTGAGCTGGCTACAGGGGGATTGTTGGGTGGATTATGAATGTGTTGGCTGATAGCCATCCTTTTTGTCAAGCGCTTTCTGGCATTAAACCAGCTTGAATCCTAACCTTACGTCAATACAGTGACTCTACTAATGTACTGACGTCAGTGTTGGGGAAATTATATCGACTTTTATCAGGAAAAGCAGTCAGGTATTATCAGAAATGGTAATCAACCCAACCATATTGAACCGTGGATGGCTGGAATATTTAAATGTAAAGTGCTTGTATGATAACAGCTTTCCGGAAAGTTTTAAACCTGCAGGAGATGGGAATGTGTACCATTGATTGCTGTGTGAGAAAATGCAGTACTCACAGGTCAACGTGGTACATGTACACAGTACATACTTCAGATATCTCGTAAATAGGGCTCAGACATTAATGAGTGGTCCATCATTTACTGCCTGGTTGATATTTGAGGGGAAAATCACCAAGTTAGCATCATATGGAGAGTGTTTCATGGAGGAACAGGTAGAGAGGTGAAAACCCAAACATAAACCATGCCTCTGTGTGAAGACCAAAATGTTTATGTTTCGCGCAAATCCAGGATTGTACTGTCACAGGGAAATGTGGCATTTGTCATTGATTGCAATCTTAAATAAAATGCCTCAGACTTTTTCTGGAATTTGACCTCTGCCGCAGGAGATAAATGCTCTAGGACAGGGTTGTCCAACCTTGTTCCCGGAGAGCTATCGTCCTGTAGGTTTTCACTTCATCCCTCATCTAGCGCACCTGATTCTAATAATTAGCTGGTTGAAAAGCTGAATCAGGCTGGTTACAACTGGGGTTAGAGTGAAAACCTGCAGGAGGGTAGCTCTCCAGGAACAGGGTTGGACAGCCCCGCTCTAGGAAAAGACAGTAGGATAGTTGTGTTTTGATCAGAGGTTTTAAAAGAAACCTTTAACACGGACATTTTTCACGCTTTCTTTTCAGTATTTTCTTAACGAGGCAACTGCGTTGCTTAAGATTATGCCGTCAACAGTGCCTCGTAGGAAAATAAATACAGCTGTTAATCAAGTGTATTTAAACTGAGTTATGATGAGATTAATTGAGGTCACCACTATTTAAAGTGCCAGGGTTAAGTCACTGTTATTTTTAGATGCACCACACAAAGAGGGATATTCAGCTCCATAATCATACATGTCATGGAGTTGACACAACTTTTATGGTGTGTGGTTATAGTTCTTCTGATGTTTTCTTTGAGAAATGTTTCACTTGATTATTCCACTGGCTCATGAGATATCCAGGGAATATCTATTTATCATACCTAATGAATAAATGACATCCTGTCTATGTGACATGGCTACATGACAAAGTGTATGTTATCCTCACTGACTCTATTCAAGGTTCTACAATGACATTGTCTCATAAATGTCCCAAAACGAAGTACAGGAGTGCTCATGCTTAATAGTCAAGGGAAAGATAGGGCAATTGACCCCTGTTCGCCCATAAAACAGCATGTCGGCTGCAGATGATTAAACACACTGCTGGCTGCACAGCGTTTGGGCTCCGAGGCAAGTGTAAGAGCACACAGCAGCAGCCGCTCCCATTTCTGCCTCATTTGAAATGAGATTGAGTGCCATACATTCAAATGGACTCTAGATGTTCGAGATTCAGATCCATTCAAGGAAATTGGATAGGAAAGCTCCTCTCAGGGTCTCTTGTACAAGTGCTGCCCATCCTACCTGGCACACAACAGATGGTGACAATGACCTCATTAGCATACAGTCGGTCTCGTTGCCTCCCCTGCTGTAAGAACACAGCAGGGGAGGCATTTTTCCAATGAGTCTCGTTGCCACACTAATGGCAATCCAGTGTAGTGCATCCCTTATTCATTGCGATGGCATACAATACCCCTAATGTAAGACAAAGCACAATCTATGAATTACCCATGAGAACATACTGTCGCTCTCTGCTGTTTGTTCAAAGTCTTAACCATGTGTCGAACTCAGACAAATAAAAAGACAAACCAATTCTTCTCCAATTAGACATATGGTACTTCTCTTGTTTGGATCCTCAGAATCCAGACGATTGACTGCCTTTAACAACAGAGATAAAACTACTAAAGCATCTCCCTCTTGGGTTAAATGCGGCAGACACATTTCATTCCAGACAGGAATGAAGACAGGCTCCCAGACAGGCTAAATACCTTTTTTGCCCGCTTTGAGGACAATACAGTGCCACTGACACGGCCCGCTACCAAAACCTGCGGGCTCTCCTTCACTGCAGCCGAGGTGAGTAAAACATTTAAACGTGTTAACCCTCGCAAGGCTGCAGGCCCAGACGGCATTCCCAGCCGCGTCCTCAGAGCATGCGCAGACCAGCTGGCTGGTGTGTTTACGGACATATTCAATCAATCCTTATCCCAGTCTGCTGTTCCCACATGCTTCAAGAGGGCCACCATTGTTCCTGTTCCCAAGAAAGCTAAGGTAACTGAGCTAAATGACTACCGCCCCGTAGCACTCACTTCCGTCATCATGAAGTGCTTTGAGAGACTAGTCAAGGACCATATCACCTCCACCCTACCGGACACCCTAGACCCACTCCAATTTGCTTACCGACCCAATAGGTCCACAGACGACGCAATCGCAACCACACTGCACACTGCCCTAACCCATCTGGACAAGAGGAATACCTATGTGAGAATGCTGTTCATCGACTACAGCTCAGCATTTAACACCATAGTACCCTCCAAACTCGTCATCAAGCTCGAGACCCTGGGTCTCGACCCCACCCTGTGCAACTGGGTCCTGGACTTCCTGACGGGCCGCCCCCAGGTGGTGAGGGTAGGCAACAACATCTCCACCCCGCTGATCCTCAACACTGGGGCCCCACAAGGGTGCGTTCTGAGCCCTCTCCTGTACTCCCTGTTCACCCACGACTGCGTGGCCATGCACGCCTCCAACTCAATCATCAAGTTTGCGGACGACACTACAGTGGTAGGCTTGATTACCAACAACGACGAGACGGCCTACAGGGAGGAGGTGAGGGCCCTCGGAGTGTGGTGTCAGGAAAATAACCTCACACTCAACGTCAACAAAACAAAGGAGATGATTGTGGACTTCAGGAAACAGCAGAGGGAGCACCCCCCTATCCACATCGACGGGTCAGTAGTGGAGAAGGTGGAAAGTTTTAAGTTCCTCGGTGTACACATCACGGACAAACTGAATTGGTCCACCCACACAGACAGCGTTGTGAAGAAGGCGCAGCAGCGCCTCTTCAACCTCAGGAGGCTGAAGAAATTCGGCTTGTCACCAAAAGCACTCACAAACTTCTACAGATGCACAATCGAGAGCATCCTGTCGGGCTGTATCACCGCCTGGTACGGCAACTGCTCCGCACACAACCGTAAGGCTCTCCAGAGGGTAGTGAGGTCGGCAGAACGCATCACCCGGGGCAAACTACCTGCCCTCCAGGACACCTACACCACCCGATGTCACAGGAAGGCCATAAAGATCATCAAGGACAACAACCACCCAAGCCACTGCCTGTTCACCCCGCTATCATCCAGAAGGCGAGGTCAGTACAGGTGCATCCAAGCAGGGACCGAGAGACTGAAAAACAGCTTCTATCTCAAGGCCATCAGACTGTTAAACAGCCACCACTAACATTTAGCGGCCGCTGCCAACATACTGACTCAACTCCAGCCACTTTAAAAATGGGAATTGATGGAAATTATGTAAAAATGTACCACCAGCCACTTTAAACAATGCCACCTAATATAATGTTTACATACCCTACATTACACATCTCTTATGTATATGTATATACTGTACTCTATATCATCTACTGCATCTTGCCATCTTATGTAATACATGGACCACTAGCCACTTTAAACTATGCCACTTTATGTTTACATACCCTACAGTACTCATCTCATAGGTATATACCGTACTCTATACCATGTACTGCACCATTGCCTATGCCGTTCTGTACCATCACTCATTCATATATCTTTATGTACATATTCTTTATCCCTTTACACTTGCGTGTATAAGGTAGTAGTTGCGGAATTGTTAGGTTAGATTACTTGTTGTTATTACTGCATTGTCGGAACTAGAAGCACAAGCATTTCGCTACACTCGCATTAACATCTGCTAACCATGTGTATGTGACTAATAAAATTTGATTTGATTTTGATTTGATTTGATTTGAATGCATTCAGTTGTACAACTGACTAGGTATCCCCTTTCCTTTCTCTTTTCCCTCTCACTGAGGAGCCTGAGGTTTCCATTATAGGAACCAGCCAGTGAGCAGAGTAACAGTGATAAATCTTAAGCAGGGGGGACAACTGCATGAAACAAATAAAGTGGCAGTGCTGTGTGCCTCCCCAGCCATGTCTACCCTTCATGCCTCATATTCAAAGAAATTGAACTATAGCACCTTCCTAGACCCTGAATCTCAAGTGTTCATGGTGATTAAGCTGTGTTTGTACAGTAAAGAATGGTTTACATTTCTCATGTCGTCCCCTGGAAGAAACCATGGATAAAGCAAACAAACACCATTATATAATACCTGCGAATGGAAACAAAGATCCTAAATTGATTTATTGTCAGGTTTTACCAAGTCAAAATGCCATTGTACTGTTAAATAACCTCTTACTGAAAAACAATGCAAATATTGGTTGTTCTTTGTTGATGGAGTTTTAATTTTTACATGTTTAAATGTAACCTTTATTTAACTAGGCAAGTCAGTTAAGAACAAATTCTTATTTACAATGACGGCCTACACCGGCCAAACCCTGACGAAGCTGGGCCAATTGTGCGCCACCCTATGGGACTCCCAATGACAGCCGGTTGTGATACAGCCTGGAACACGAATGACCATGAATTTATGTTAGCAGCTGTAGCTATGTAGATTAGGAATGCACCACATTAGACTCTGCAGTTCTATGAACTATGTGACAAGTTGTGGTCCCAAGGTGTCATGACATTTGGATGTCAAATTTGTTGATATAATTTCAAGTGACAGGCCATATCGATTGGTCCTTCAACTTGTTGGATTTAGCCAACAACAGTGTTGAAGTCAACAATAAACATACTTTTCCCTGTGGGATTTCAATGTGACAGTGCAACACAGATGGAGAAAGACAAACATAAGGACTAAATACAGGAAATTCATCCATTTAGTCTTAAGGGCACTGCACTGATGAAATTCCTCATGGAATTGGCCATGTCTAAATACCCAAATACCCCATAGAAACAAAGTGTTAATGTATATGAAATGTAGAAAATTGAGTATACTTTAGATTTGATTGATTTATTAGGATCCTCATTAGCCGACACCAATGGCGACTGCTAGTTTTGCTGAGGTCCGACAAATAACAAAAAATGCATTTAAAAACAGTAACATGTAGTGTGTGTGTGTCCATCTATCAGTTACACATACATGTCAGTACATACACACAACAAGTAGGTCACGTGGGGGAGAGGCGTTGTGCCGTGAGGTGTTGCTTTATTTGTTTTTTTAAATCAAGTTTGCTGTTCACTTGCGCAATATGAGATATAAGGTATTTCCATGCAATCATGGCTCTGTATAGTATTGTACATTTCCTTGAATTTGTTCTGGACCTGGGGACTGTGAAAAGACCCCTGGTGGCATGTCTGGTTGAGTAAGTGTGTGTGTCAGTGCTGTGTATAAGTTGATTATGCAAACAATTTGGAATTTCCAACACATTAATGTTGTTTTTTTAAACAAGAAGTGATGCCGTCAGTCTTTCCTCATCTCTTAGCCAAGAGAGACTGGCATGCATAGTATTAATATTAACCCTCTGATTACAATGAAGAGCAAGACGTGCCGCTCTGTTCTGGGTCAGCTGCAGCTTAACTACTGTAGGTCTTTCTTTGCAGCATTTGACCATATGACTGGACAATAATCAAGATAAGATACAACTTGAGCCTGCAGGACCTGCTTTGTGGAGTGTGGTTTCAATAAAGCAGAGCATCTCTTTATGACGGACAGACTTCTCCACATCATTACAACCATTGAATCCTTATGTTTTGACCATGACAGTTTACAATCTAAGGTAACACCAAGTCATTTAGTCCCTTCAACTTGTTCAACAGCCACACCATTCATTGCCAGATTCAGCTGAGTTCTAGAACTTATGGAATGATTTGTACCAAATGCAATTATCTTAGTTTTAAAGATATTCAGGACCAGTTTATTACTGGCCACCCCATTCGAAAACTGACTGCAACTCTTTGTTAAGGGTTTCAGTGCCTTCATTAGCTGTGGTTGCTGATGGGTATATACAGTATGGTTGAATAATGTTTAATGCCAGTGGCAGGTCATTGGTAAAAATAGAAAAGAGTAGAGGGCCTAGAGAGCTGCCCTGCGGTACACCACACGTTACATGTTTGACATTAGAAAAGCTTTAATTAAAGAAAAGGGGTTATATTAGATATATAGCTCTGAATCCACAATATGGCAGAGGTTGAAAAGCCATAACACATACGTTTTCTCAACAACAGGTTATGGTCAATAATATCAAAGGCTGCACTGAAATGTAACTATACAGCTCCCACAATCGTCTTATTGTCATATGGGCTATTTTTAGCCCTTTCCTGGGTAGTTTATCAGAGATAGACATAATATGGAAAAGAGCAAACAAAGCAAGAAAAAAACATTCAGCAGTCCAATAATCAGTTGGTGTGTGTAAGTGTGTGGTTGTGTGTGTGTGCTGCGGGGTTGAAGCTATGAACCCATAGGCTTGGCTCTCTCATCCCTTCCAGGCTTCTGGGAGGGAGGGTGGACAATGAGCCTGTCATAGCTGATGTAAGCAATGTCCCCAAGCTCTGGCAGTTTTCATGGCTGGGATAAGTTCTTTCCTCTTCTGGCGCACAGCTTCAGGATAGTCCTCTTTGAGGATTATGTACATTCCTCTCAAGTTCTTGGCTCTTTCCAGAACAGCTACCTTGTCCTTGGACCTCAGAAACTTGACCACTTTTGGCTTGGGCCTGTCACCTGGGCCGGTGGTGGGTTTTCCGTCCACAACAATGTTCTTCCGCCTTGGTTGTCCCTCGAGATAATCAGATTTTTCCGTCATTGTTGTCATGGATTCACATACAGAAATGATGTCCTCTCACAATGACTGACAGATTTCTGTCATCTTGCTGTTCTCCTGTTGAAATATCATACGCATTTCGGCTTTTCATCTAGTAGAATTCGCTGCACACATTTTCTTTTCACTGACATTCTAGCACTGACTTTATCATGCACACTCACTGAACTCTACCCACACACTCACACATACTACACTGACACTCCAACACATGCACGCACACGCACATGCACACACACACACACACACACACACACACACACACACACACACACACACACACACACACACACACACACACACACACACACACACACACACAAAAGTAAACACACGCATATTGACATCACACACATATAGCCTTGCTGTTGTTATTTTATTGAGTTACCATTATTTAGCAAAACAAATAAAAAATACTTTTTAACTGTTCTATGTTGGGAAAGGCCTCGTAAGTAAGCATTTCACAGTAAAGTCTACACCTGTGGTATCCAGCGCATGAGACAAATACAATTTTTTCATTTGATTTGACTATTGAGGAAGAGAATCATCTTTCCACACCACCTCGCTGGGAATCAAACTGGTTGAATTAACGGTGTTTCCACGCCGTTGCAACAAAACAATGTCATGTGATGACGTTGAATCAATGTCAAAAACTGATTGGATTTGAGTCCAATGACACGGTAAATGTATTTGTTGATTTCAAATTGAATTGACGTTAGTTGACAACTCACGTAAATGTAAATCAAAAGTAGACGTTGAACTAACGTCTGTGCCCAGCGGGACGTGTGTTCAACAACAGCTGATCATCAGAATAGGGGATGCGCTCCACAAAAATGAACAAATGGTGGGGAACAAGCACAATTGCACGCTCGATGACGCCTTCACAATATGGATGAGAAGTATGTTGATATTTGTTGCTTACTGCATACTTTTGTACTCAACAGGATGTTCTAAGTAGTATGTAGTAAAATTAGTAAACAGTATGCAGTTTAAGTAAATGCAAGCCAGATTTCGGACATGGCCATAGTCAATACAGCACACCTGTACCACGTTCTCAGATTGCAGAAAAAACAGTGTCCATGGGCTATCAAAATAGCATAATGTAGGCATACAGACTCCAGAGTCCAGTTTCATTGCTTTAAATCTAGACTTAGGGCTGTGAGAGGAGTGGTAGATTTTTATCCTGCAGACTTATGGCAGCCTATAGTTTTCAAGGGTTCACTTGGTCTGAAACATTCCACGAGGATAACCATTTCACAACATTGAGGGACACTGAGTTCAGAGACAGGTGCTTGGCACAGTTCACCATAGACTCTCACTCACACTATTGACATTTTTACACACTGTGCCAATATAAACCAAAGAGATGGCCACAAGAGGATTCTGACTGAAGAGAGTGCAAAGACAGAGCAATAGCGCTACACAGAGCTGTGACAAGATGCATACACACCTGTGATAGACGTGGCTGGATAAATATACTGCATGTGTTATGTTCGAATCAACATCTACCAGTTTTGACAAGCCAATTTCTCCCAGGCACAGTATGTAGCATAATCCAATTTCTATAGACTTTGTATGGATGGATGTGAAATCTTTGTCAACTAGTGGTTTGTGAAGACTAAGAAATGTCCCGTTAATAGTAGTTGGTGAATGATATCTTAAATCATGTGTTCTTGATAAGTGTGACGACCCTCCCACTCTGTCTGCCGTATTCTCTCTTTGTTCTTGTTTCCTTATTAGGATGCCGGTGGGCGGAGTTGGGAGGGTCGTCAGCTACATGGGAAATACCTGGGACCGGTGTCTCCCAGGATAAATACACCACTTCTCCATTCATGGAGGAGACTCTCTCCATGCAGACACCTTTCTAGATTTTGTTGTGTTTCTTGCCGTTTTTTTGGTTGTTTACTTTAGCATCTTTCAACACCCTGCGTTATCACATTCATGCATGCAAAACACTCACTTACACTACTGATTACTGATTACACACACCATTGTATATTATACCTAGTTACTTTATTTAATAAATATATATTTGTTACTCCTTATCCCCACGTTGTCTCCCTTTTGTTACAGGCTTTGAGCCGGTTCGTGACAATAAGTGACAGGTTAGGCAAATACATTTACTATGGTTTGTTGGGGAACAATTCTAGTATGACAACAATTCTAGTATGACAACAATTCTAGCATGACAACAATTCCAATACTAAGTAATACAATAAAAAAAACAATAAAAAATAACTTATTCCAAGAAGCAAACCATTCAACAAGCATGCTAAACAGCTTTGTCTCTGCAGTCTCGAGTGCATTGCTGTGCCATGATGAATCGTGATTGGCTACATGACAAGAAGGAGTATGACCTCTCTAGGCTCACAACAAAGCAACATCTTTTTAATCATCTGTATGAATCTCAGCCAGGTGCTAATGCTATGTACTCTTCATTTGATAACCAAAACAAATGATTCCATTTCCAATCTGATACACATCACTCAGAATGTCTCTCAGAAGAAAAAAGAGAAATGTTCGGGGATGAGGCGATTATGTGGCTCCATTTGTATTATATCTGTCAAATACATAATTGAATTACTGCTGTACAATCCAAGCAAGAGTGGAAAGACAAAAATATACAAAATATGGGATATTTTTTATTTTTATTATACAGTCGGGGCCAAAAGTTGAGAATGACACAAATATTAATTTCCACAAAGTTTGCTGCTTCGGTGTCTTTAGATATTTTTGTCAGATGTTACTATGGAATACTGAAGTATAATTACAAGCATTTCATAAGTGTCAAAGGCTTTTATTGACAATTAGATGAAGTTGATGCAAAGAGTCAATATTTGCAGTGTTGACCCTTCTTTTTCAAGACTTCTGCAATCCGCCCTGGCATGCTGTCAATTAACTTCTGGGCCACATCCTGATTCATGGCAGCCCATTCTTGCATAATAAATGCTTGGAGTTTGTCAGAATTTGTGGGTTTTTGTTTGTCCACACGCCTCTTGAGGATTGACCACAAGTTCTCAATGGGCTTAAGGTCTGGGGAGTTTCCTGGCCATGGACCCAAAATATTGATGTTTTGTTCCCTGAGCCACTTAGTTATCACTTTTGCCTTATGGCAAGGTGCTCCATCATGCTGGAAAAGGCATTGTTCGTCACCAAACTGTTCCTGGATGGTTGGGAGAAGTTGCTCTCGGAGGATGTGTTGGTACCATTCTTTATTCATGGCTGTGTTCTTAGGCAAAATTGTGAGTGAGCCCACTCCCTTGGCTGAGAAGCACATGAATGGTCTCAGGATGCTTTACTGTTGGCATGACACAGGACTGATGGTAGCGCTCACCTTGTCTTCTCCGGACAAGCTTTTTTCCAGATGCCCCAAACAATCGGAAAGGGGATTCATCAGAGAAAATGACTTTACCCCAGTCCTCAGCAGTCCAATCCCTGTACCTTTTGCAGAATATCAGTCTGTCCCTGATGTTTTTCCTGGAGAGAAATGGCTTCTTTGCTGCCCTTCTTGACACCAAGCCATCCTCTAAAAGTATTTGCCTCACTGTGCATGCAGATGCACTCATACCTGCCTGTTGCCATTCCTGAGCAAGCTCTGTACTGGTGGTGCCCCGATCCCGCAGCTGAATCAACTTAGGAGACGGTCCTGGTGCTTGCTGGACTTTCTTGGGCACCCTGAAGCCTTCTTCACAACAATTGAACCGCTCTCCTTGAAGTTCTTGATGATCTGATAAAAGGTTGATTTAGGTGCAATCTTACTGGCAGCAATATCCTTGCCTGTGAAGCCCTTTTTGTGCAAAGCAATGATGACGGCACGTGTTTCCTTGCAGGTAACCATGGTTGACCGAGGAAGAACAATGATTCCAAGCACCATCCTCCCTTTGAAGCTTCCAGTCTGTTATTCGAACTCAATCAGCATGACAGAGTGGTCTCTAGCCTTGTCCTCGTCAACAATCACACCTGTGTTAACGAGAGAATCACTGACATGATCTCAGCTGGTCCTTTTGTGGCAGGGCTGAAATGCAGTGGAAATGTTTTTTTGGGATTCAGTTCATTTGCATGACAAAGAGGGCCTTTGCAATTAATTGCAATTCATTTGATCACTCTTTATAACATTATGGAGAATATGCAAATTGCCATCATACAAACTGAGGCAGCAGACTTTGTGAAAATTAATATTTGTGTCATGCTCAAAACTTTTGGCCACGACTGTACTATTGAACAATCAAACATGAACAATGTGACATTCAAATGCATTATAGCACTGTGTAGCTATTACTTAAATGATGAATATGGCAAGCATACAAGGTGTAATAAAAATATGATGCAGTATACAATAAGTACATGTATAGATTATACATTAATGTAACATGAAGAGTGCTAAAAGAAACAGGAGTCTTTTCCATAAGCAAAATATGCCACGTCAGACACTCTGTGGGAAATAAATAATTGTGACAATACCCTTTTACAGTTGACATACATTGGCTTGCGAAAGTATTCACCCCCCTTGGCATTTTTCCTATTTTGTTGCCTTACAACCTAGAATTAAAATAGATTTTGGGGGGGTTTGTATCATTTGCTTTACACAACATGCCTACGACTTTGAAGATGCAAAATATTTTTCATTGTGAAACAAACAAGAAATAATAAAAAAATAAAAAATAAACTTGAGCGTGCATAACTATTCACCCCCCCCCAAAGTCAATACTTTGTAGAGCCACCTTTTGCAGCAATTACAGCTGCAAGTCTCAGTATGTCTCTATACGTTTGGCACATCTACCCACTGGGATTTTTGCCCATTCTTCAAGGCAAAACTGCTCCAGCTCCTTCAAGTTGGATGGGTTCCGCTGGTGTACAGCAATATTTAAGTCATACCACAGATTCTCAATTGGATTGAGGTCTGGGCTTTGACTAGGCCATTCCAAGACATTTAAATATGTCCCCTTAAACCACTCTAGTGTTGCTTTAGCAGTATGCTTACGGTCATTGTCCAGCTGGAAAGTGGACCTCTGTCCCAGTCTCAAATCTCTGGAAGACTGAAACAGGTTTCCCTCAAGAATTTCCTTGTATTTAGCGCCATCCATCATTCCTTCAATTCTGACCAGTTTCCCAGTCCCTGCCGATGAAAACATCCCCACAGCATGATGCTGCCACCACAATGCTTCACTGTGGGGATGGTGTTCTCGGGGTGATGAAAGGTGTGGGGTTTGCACCAGACTTAGCTTTTTTCTTGATGGCCAAAAAGCAAAATTTTAGTCTCCTCTGACCAGAGTACATTCTTCCATATGTTTGGGGAGTCTCCCACATGCCTTTTGGCGAACACCAAAAGTGTTTGCTATTTTTTTTCTTTAAGCAATGGCTTTTTTTCTGGCCACTCTTCCGTAAAGCCCAGCTCTATGGAGTGAACGGCTTAAAGTGGTCCTATGGACAGATACTCCAATCTCCGCTTCGGAGCTTTGCAGGGTTATCTTTGGTCTCTTTGCTGCCTCTGATTAATGCCCTCCTTGCCTGGTCTGTGAGTTTTGGTGGGCAGCACTCTCTTGGCAGGTTTGTTGTGGTGCCATATTCTTTCCTTTTTTTAATAATGGATTTAATGGTGCTCCATGGAATGTTAAAAAATTCTGATATTTTTTTATAACCCAACCCTGATCTGTACTTCTCCACAACTTTGTCCCTGACCTGTTTGGAGAGCTCCTTGGTCTTCCTGGTGCCCCTTGCAGACTCTGGGGCCTTTCAGAACAGGTGTATATATACTGAGATCATGTGACAGATCATGTGACACTTAGATTGCACACAGGTGCACTTTATTTAACAAATCATGTGACTTCTGAAGGTAATTGGTTGCACCAGATCTTATTTAGGGGCTTCATAGCAAAGGGGGTGAATACATATACATGCACCACTTTTCTATTATTATTTTTTTTAAACAAGTTCTTTTTTTAATTTCACTTCACCAATTTGGACTATTTTGTGTATGTCCATTACATGAAATCCAAATAAATATCCTTTCAAATTACAGGTTATAACGCAACAAAGTAGGAAAAATGCCAAGGGGGATGAATACTTTTGCAAGGCACAATATTACCATTGATAAATATAAAAAACAGTGTGAAGGTTATCCAAGCCGTTAAAGGGGTAGGTGAATAACAAATGGATAACCTGTGAAAAAAGTAATGAAAAGTGGCCATTGCAACAATCCATGACATTGCATAATAGCTGTGGCTGAGGTGGAAGTGATCCAAGCCTTGATTGCTGTAAGCCTAATGAGCTTCATGAACACAAACAGGCTGCCGAAATACCCCGTCATCCAGGGGCATGCTTACTGGGCTGGATATATATAACATTTCACATTGCATGGCTAATTCCCTTCACCTCTCTGTCACATATCCTGGATTATTATGTAGAGCAAGGCACAGCCATAATATGGCTTTAGAGCAAGGAGTGCTAGTTTTTGCAAACGTGAACACCACCAGTCCATAACCACTGTCTTATACCTGCAATAGTTTTATATTCCTAGTCCGTTTACAAACAAACATAGAGATTGGATAGATTTTTGGTTCTCAGGGACCACATTTCAACCATCACTGAAACTAAGGTTAAACAAATATACCCCAACCTTCTATTTTCTCCAACGTTCTCTAAGATGCTTTTTAAACTACTGGTGTTTCTTTCATCAGAATGAGGTCCTAGGTCAACCCCGTCAAGTGTTTGTTGCCACTCTAAGACTGGGATTATTGTGGCGGCTTATTCAGTGTTGATTGACAATGTTTTATATAATGAGGCATTTCAAGAGCTTGCACTGTACTATAAGCAGTTCTGCAGACTCTGGTCAATTGATGACAACTTAGTTTAAACTGCTTAATCATTGTGAGAGAACTCAGAGCTGATCTTCCCCAGACTTTAGCCACAGACTGGCCATGGACTGGAGCCATAAAACATACCATTGTTGTTAAATGTACCAGAGAAATGTCATTGCTTAGTAAGTGAGCTTATGCAAGTTTGGCTCTCAAACCAACCACGCCTTTTGTCAAACTCACCCACCCCCGGTTTAAGCCCCCATTTCATGTGATTGGAATTAGTGGAGTGATTAATAAGCAGAGGAATGACTCCTGAATGTGCCAGTTTGGTGCTTTTGCTACTTATGTAATAATGCTGCTGGATTGGTTTAACAAGGGCCAGAGTCCCTGAGGAATCTTTTCTCAGTGGAGATGGAGGGGGAAGGACAGGCTCCTTTCCCTTTCAGAGGTGAATATAAACACATAATTCAAAAGCAAGCGTGAGAAGGGAAAGGGGAGGAGGGGTGTAAAAAGTGTTCCTCAGCCAATCGCTTTTTGAAGGCACTGTCCTGGCCACAGCCACAGCCACACGCCAAACCCTCCAGATAAATGGATGGAGCACTGCTGAAAGTTGTCCATTAGGATGTGATGAAGCAGGTGCATTATATTCAGTATATGACTCTTAGCGATGATGTATTACATTTAGAAACCACTCACCAATAAGGTTCAATCCCTTGGAGATTAATGTCAGGCAGACAGTGGAGGCATGGCACCAGATGACGACGTAAGGCCAATCACTAGCCGTTCATTACAGGCCGTCCTATCCTTCAGCAAATACCTTTCTCCTGGGTGGCACGCATGTATTTTCCCCATGTTATTAATGTCCGGAGGTTGTAAGTAGGCTGTGTGGAAGGTACTCCAGCCTGTGAGAAAGGGGGGGTTTAAAGATTTCACCATTTCAGCATTGATTGGACCCCTAATGTGGAGTCACATGGGGGGAGAGGGGGAGAAGGGAGAGGGGAGAGGGGTGAGAAGGGAAGAGGGGTGAGAAGGGAAGAGGAGAGGGGAGAAGGGAGAACAAAAGGAGAGCGACATCTAATAGGTCTAATAATATTACTGTCATAATGCCTACCGGTTTCTGAGAGTCCTCTAGGTGCCTTTTGGCAAACTCCAAGCGGGCTGTCATGTGCCTTTTACTGAAGAGTGGTTTCTGTGTGGCCACCACCATAAAGGCTTGATTGGTGGAGTGCTGCAGAGATGGTTGTCCTTCTGGAAGGTTCTCCCATCTCTACAGAGAAACTCTAAGAGTCTCGCAGGAATGTTTCTTGCTTGTTCTTATTCTTGTTCTGTTAGTATCTCCATCAACATTAGCTGAATGTGTTTTTTTTAGAACAACTTCTATTGCTCTAACATTTTATTGCTGAAGTATGCTCAGGAAATGTTATTAAAGCCATCATGTCATAATGTCACACTATAACTTTATGAGACCATTGTAGGAATATTCCCTGCTTGTTATTCTATTGCTCCCACATTTTGTTTATTTATTTATCCTTAATTTAACTAGGCAAGCCAGTTAAGAAAAAATCTTACTTACAATGACGGCCTACTTGTAAGGTCAAACGTGGACGACACTGGGCCAATTGTGCGCCGGTTGTGATAGAGCCCGGGATCGAACCCGGGTCTGTAGTGACGCCTGTAGCACTGCGATGCAGTGCCTTAGACCGCTGCGCCAAGAACATTACCGGAACATTGTGTTATGCCATTCCCTGGTGTCACGCCCTGGCCTTAGTATTCTTTGTTTTCTTTATTATTTTAGTTAGGTCAGGGTGTGACATGGGGGAATGTTTTGTGTTTTGTCGGTTTTGGGTGGTTATATGGTAAAGGGGGTGTTGGGTGTAGTGTATGGGTTTGTGTTGAGTGAATGTGTCTAGCTGTGTCTATGTTGGGTGTAGTTGTCTAGGAAAGTCTATGGTTGCCTGAATGGGTTCCCAATTAGAGACAGCTGATTTCTGCTGTCTCTGATTGGGAGCCATATTTAAGGTAGCCATAGGCTTTAGTTTGTTGTGGGTAATTGTCTATGTCTGAACGTTTGTAGCCTATGTATGTGCACAACGTTTATTAGCTTCACGGTCGTTTATTGTTTTGGTTAGTTTGTAAGTGTTTTTGTTTCGTTTTTCCCTTCTTCTCAATAAAAGGAAGATGGCTTATTTTCCAAATGCTGCGTTTTGGTCCGTCTCTCCCCCACACGATCGTGACAGAATTACCCACCTCTGCAGGACCAAGCAGCATGTAAAGTGGCAACGGGACCCACCTACACAGGATTCTTGGACATGGGAGGAGATACTGGGTGGTAAGGGACCTTGGGCACAACCGGGAGAATATCGCCTCCCTCGTGAAGAGCTGGAGGCAGCGAAAGCCGAGAGGAGGCGATATGAGGAGGCAGCACGGAAGCAAGGCTGGAGACCCGTGAGTGATACCCAAAAATTTCTTGGGGAGGGGCTCATGGGGAGTGTGGCGAGTCCAGATGGGAGATCTGCGTCAACTTCCCGTGCTACCCGTGAGGACTCTAAGAAGGAACCTGAGCCAGTCGGGCTGATATTGGAGGTGAGCAATGGGAATGATACAGAGACTGTTAAGGATTTATTGGGGAGGTTGGAAGAGAGTGAAATGAGGGAGCTGCTGTGTTGGTGCGTGAGGCACAAGATCCACCCGACAGAGCGTGTGCGGGATGTGATGTTACCTGAGTCAGCTCTCCATGCTCGTCCTGATGTGCGTGCTAACCGTCTGGGAATGACAGTCCCACGAACCAGGCCTCCTGTACGCCTCCCTAGTCCTGCACCTCCTGTATTAGCCCCACGTACTAACTCTCCTGTGACAGTCCCCAGCCCAGTACCACCAGTGCCTCCTCCACGCACTAGCCCTATGGTGCGTGTCTCCAGCCCTTTACCACCAGTGCCTAAAACACGCACCAAGCCTCCTGTGTGTCCCCAGAGTCCTGTGCGTCCTGTTGCTGCTCCCCGCACTAGCCCTGAGATGCGTGTCCCCAGCCCGGTACCACCAGTTCCGGCACCACGCACTAGGCCTAATGTGCGTCCCCAGGGTCCAGTATGCCCTGTTGCTGCTCCCCGCACTAGCCCTGAGATGCGTGTCCCCAGCCCAGTACCACCAGTTCCGGCACCACGCACTAGGCCTAATGTGCGTTCCCAGGGTCCAGTATGCCCTGTTCCTTATCCCCGCACTAGCCCTGAGATGCGTGTCCCCAGCCCGGTAACACCAGTTCCGGCAGCATGCACCAGGCCTACAGTGCGCCTCAGCCGGCCAGAGTCTGCCGTCTGCACAGCGATGCCTGAACTGCCCGTCTGCCAAGCGCCATCTGAGCCATCCGTCTACCCAGCGCCATCTGAGCCATCCGTCTACCCAGCGCCATCTGAGCCATCCGTCTTCCCAGCGCCATCTGAGCCATCCGTCTACCCAGCGCCATCTGAGCCATCCGTCTGCCCCGAGCCATTAGAGCCGCCCGTCTGTCCCGAGCCGTCAGAGCCGTTCGTCAGTCAGGAGCCGCTAGAGCCATTCGTCAGACAGGATCTGCCAGAGCTGCCAACCAGACAGGATCTGCAAGCGCCGCCAACCAGACAGGATCTGCCAGAGCCGCCAACCAGACAGGATATGCCAGAGCCGCCAACCAGACAGGATCTGCCAGAGCCGCCAACCAGACAGGATCTGCCAGATCCGCCAGCCAGCCAGATCCGCCAGCCAGCCATGTGCAGCCAGATCCGTCAGCCAGCCATGAGCAGCCAGATCCGTCAGCCAGCCATGAGCAGCCAGATCCGTCAGCCAGCCATGAGCAGCCAGATCCGTCAGCCAGCCATGAGCAGCCAGATCCGTCAGCCAGCCATGAGCAGCCAGATCCGTCAGCCAGCCATGAGCAGCCAGATCCGTCAGCCAGCCATGAGCAGCCAGATCCGTCAGCCAGCCATGAGCAGCCAGGGCCGTCCCTCAGTCCGGAGCTGCCGTCCCTCAGTCCGGAGCTGCCGTCCCTCAGTCCGGAGCTGCCGTCCCTCAGTCCGGAGCTGCCGTTCCTCAGTCCGGGTGCTGCCCCTTATCCGGGTGCTGCCCCTTATCCTGGTGCTGCCCCTTATCCTGGTACTGCCCCTTAGTCCGGAGCTGCCCCTTAGTCCGGAGCTGCCCCTTAGTCCGGAGCTGCCCCTTAGTCCGGAGCTGCCCCTTAGTCCGGAGCTGCCCCTTAGTCCGGAGCTGCCCCTTAATTCAGTGGGGTTAATGTGGAGGGGGCCATTTGGAGGAAGCTACGGAGGCGGTTAGTGACTGTGGTGGGGTGGGGACCACGACCAGTGCCGGAGCCGTCACCGTGGAAGGAAGCCCACCCAGACCCTGCCCTAGACTGTGTGCTGGTGCGCCCGGAGTTCGCACCTTAAGGGGGGGGGGGGTTATGTCACGCCCTGGCCTTAGTATTCTTTGTTTTCTTTATTATTTTAGTTAGGTCAGGGTGTGACATGGGGGAATGTTTTGTGTTTTGTCGGTTTTGGGTGGTTATATGGTAAAGGGGGATTTGGGTGTAGTGTATGGGTTTGTGTTGAGTGAATGTGTCTAGCTGTGTCTATGTTGGGTGTAGTTGTCTAGGAAAGTCTATGGTTGCCTGAATGGGTTCCCAATTAGAGACAGCTGATTTCTGTTGTCTCTGATTGGGAGCCATATTTAAGGTAGCCATAGGCTTTAGTTTGTTGTGGGTAATTGTCTATGTCTGAACGTTTGTAGCCTATGTATGTGCACAACGTTTATTAGCTTCACGGTCGTTTATTGTTTTGGTTAGTTTGTAAGTGTTTTTGTTTCGTTTTTCCCTTCTTCTCAATAAAAGGAAGATGGCTTATTTTCCAAATGCTGCGTTTTGGTCCGTCTCTCCCCCACACGATCGTGACACCTGGCAACATAAGGCAAACCTTAATTTTATCGGAACTTTCCAGTCATGTTTTTTCAGAAACAATTTCATCCAGGCATGATTGCTCAATAATTTTTGGGGAACTTTACTGGAAAAATCATGTCATAACGTCACAGTATATCTTTATGAGAGCATTGTAGGAATATTCCCTGCTTGTCATTAGGGGTGTTTTTAATAACATTTCCATCAACATTAGCAGAACATTCCCATAGTGTTTTCTCAGAATCATTTTGATTGCTCTGACATTTTGTTGTCCTAAAAACATAACTGATACATTGTGTTATTACATTACCTGGAAACCTAATGAGAACGTTTGGGGAACATTCTGTGGTGGTTGTTACAGATGTTGTGCACACCATTTTAGTGAACCTCAGAAGAACATTCCAAGGTTATTCCTTTGTCATTAGCATACATATGTACATTCATTTGCTAACATTTGTTGGCATCATCCTAATGTTACAGTAGATAAAACCCTAACTAGAACTTGTTCTGGGAACATTCCTGATTTGCTGGGAGGCGTCTGACATCCAATATCAAGGACTTATACATAACTAATATTGTCTACTTACATTTTTACATTTCAGTAATTTAGCAGATGCTCTTATCCAGAGCGACTTACAGTAGTGAGTGCATACATTTTTGTACTGGGAATGTTATAATCACATCTATCCATAGTAACTGTAATTTGGTCCTCACTTTCCCAGAAACACACAAATGTAAGCCCTGTTGAAACCAGGGCTGGACTTAACAACTGCTGGTCAGATTCTCTATTAGAACGTCTGCTACACATGAAAAATAAGATACAGTTAAAAAAAATCAGTTAATGACGTAATTGTACTGATGTATCTCAAAGATTTACACACATTACCAAACAGACCAACACATTCTGGATTGCAGAGGAATAAAAACATGTCATGGTTTGTCGATTTTGATTTACTTGAGTCAAATTACCTCATCAAATGATTATTTTGAACCGTGAGACTGTTCTCTTTTTCTATTTAGTTTGGACCGTCAGCCTTGCACACACCCCTCCTCCATTGGGGCATATTAGCCGTTTAACCAACAACATGGCTCCCTCTATCATTACAGTGACTAGTCATGTCAGGCACAGTCTGGCACTGTTGGGGACAAGAACCAGTCTTAGAGATTGTAGTGTGCTATTGACTAACGCAAGTTTGCACCCTGGGAAACCTTTGTCATTAGCATACATATGTACATACTGCATAGACTCACACTTAAAGATATACTGTGGGATCTTAAGCACAACAAATTCATATCATATTACACAAATTGGATTCGTAAAATATCACAAGAATTGCAAAAATCTTATGATATCATACAAATTGCTAAATTCGTTAACATAACGTGAAATGGATGACGTAGTACACAATTGGATGACCTAGTACTCAAAAAACGGGGACCCTTTTTGGCTCGTGATCCACACTTTTAAAACTAGTGGCTGAAATTATATAAAAGTTTGAGAGTGCATTTTTTAAAGTCAAAAGTCATTTGATGATACAGAGGTCGAGGGATATGCTGATTAGAATGACCTATAGCCTAGGCTACTGCTTGGTTATTCATGTAATGACTCATGTGTAGTCAGATCTAAAGAACACTCAAGGTGTCCCTTAAGGCAGTGTTGTCTATGCAGCACTTCTTTATTTATGATGAGTAAACAATTACAGCGGGTTCCATAATGCCCCAATGGCCAGTGGTATCTCATCACCATCTGTTCCTAGCCAGCAGCCTGCCTCAGAACACTGTCCAATCAGGCTTTAACAGGAAGTGATGTGACCGATGTAACGTGTACGCTGGGAGTCGGGAAGCAAGTACAGGGAGTGAATCATTGACTAAAGAAATAGAACACGGTACAAAACAAGAGAAATGAAAAGCGTACAGACATGAAAACGAAGCAGAGTCAATAACACCTGAGGAAAGAACCAAGGGGAGTGACAGATATAGGGGAGGTAATCAAGAAAGGGATGGAGTCCTGGTGAGTGTCATGATGCCCAGGTGTGCATAACGATGGTGGCAGGTGTGCGTAATGATTAGACAACTGGCAACAACGAGCGCCAGAGAGGAGGAGCGGGAGTAGATGTGACAGTACCCCCTCCCTGACTCACGGCTCCAGCTGCAGGACGCCGATCAGAGGGACAGTCTCAAGGACCAGGAACGAGCCAGTCGCTTCTGCTGAAGCACGGAAACCTGTCGAGCCAGCTGAGGTGAGGGAACCTGTAGAGCCAGCTGAGGAGCGGGAACCTGACGAGCCTGCCTAGGCGCGGGAACCTGACGAGCCTGCCGAGGCGCGGGAACCTGACGAGCCGGCCGAGGCGCGGGAACCTGACGAGCCGGCTGAGGCACAAGAACCTGACGAGCCGGCTGAGGCACAAGAACCTGACGAGCCGGCTGAGCCGCGGGTCCTGACGAGCTGGCTGAGGCGCGGGAGCCTGACAAGCTGGCTGAGGCGCGGGAGCCTGACGAGCCAGCTGAGGCATGGGAGCTTGACGAACAGGCTCATGGCTGCGGCATGGGAGTCTGATGAGCTGGCTGAGGCATGGGGAGCCTGCTGAGCCAAACGAGTCTTGAGAACCTGTCGAGCCAGCTTAGGCATGGGAGCTTGACGAACAGGCTCATGGCTGAGGCATGGGAGTCTGATGAGCTGGCTGAGGCATGGGGAGCCTGCTGAGCCAAACGAGTCTTGAGAACCTGTCGAGCCAGCTTAGGCAAGGAAGCCTGACAAGCCAGCTGAGGCATCCCCAGTTGCGTCGGCCGGGGCATGGGAACCTGTAGAGCTGGCTGAGGCATGGGAGCCTGATAGGCCGGGCAAGGCACGGGAGCCTGACGAGCCGGCCAAGGTGCGGGAGCCTGGCGAGTCAGCTGAGGCATGGGGGCCTGCCGAGCCAACCGAGTCTTGAGAACCTGTCGAGCCAGCTGAGGCATCCCCGGTTGCTTCGGCCGAGGCACGGTAACCTGTTGAGCCAACTGAGGCATGGGAGTCTGATGAGCCAGCTGAGGCATGGGTAGCCTTTCGAGCCAACCGAGTCTTGAAAACCTGACGAGCCAGCTGAGACATGAAAGTCTGATGAGCCAGCTGAGGCATCCCCGGTTGCTTTGGCAACGGCATTTGGACCCGAAGTCACCAGAAAAAAATACACTCCCTGATGCTCCCCTTTGGTGAGGTGTTATTCTGTAACGTGTACGCTGGGAGTTGGGAAGCAAGTACAGGGAGTGAATATTTTAATAAATAAATAGAACATAGTACAAAACAAGAAACAGGAAAAGCGTACAGACATGAAACTGAAAGAGAGTCAACACAGTTTCCTGACCGATTCCGCATTTGGTTGATGATGTTTGTCCCCCATGAAACACTGTAGATACGGAAGCGTATTTCACTTCCTCAAAATCCCCTGAATGAATCTAAAATAACTCAAGAAATATGCCGTCCCTAGGAGGAGTGCGTCACTTGAGTGGGTTGAGTCACTGACGTAATCTTCCTGTCCGGGTTGGTGCCCTCACTCGGGTTCGTGCCGTGGGGGAGATCTTCGTGGGCTACACTCGGCCTTGTCTCAGGATAGTAAGTTGGTGGTTGAAGCTTTTCCTCTAGTGGTGTGGGGGCTGTGCTTTGGCAAAGTGGGTGGGGTTATATCCTGCCTGTTTGGCCCTGTCCGGGGGTATTGTCGGACGGGCCCACAGTGTCTCCAGACCTCTCCTGTCTCAGCCTCCAGTATTTATGCTGCAATAGTTTATGTGTCGGGGGGCTAGGGTCAGTCTGTTATATCTGGAGTATTTCTCCTGTCTTATCCGGTGTCCTGTGTGAATTGAAGTATGCTCTCTCTAATTCTCTCTCCCTTTTTCTTTTTCTCTCTCTCTCTCTTTCTCTCCTTCACACCCTCCTTCGCACATTCTCCCATGTGTTAATATGGTACTTACCTTCTGGTGTAGTGAAAACCGAGTTTTAAGGGCTTACATATCATAGTAAATATGCCTCGCTGGTATTTCTGGAACTGCCTGTAGCCTGCTATCACAAGTTCTCAAGATCTCGGTAGGTAAAGCATGATGGACACATTCCTCCACCCTTCTTTTTCCCAGGAGGCAGAAAGGAACTATCATCTGCACCCGTCTTAGACCACACCATAGGGGTGTCACCTGCAGGCCATAGCGGGGCCCCAGGCCAGTGTAGAAGGTACATATGGTTTAAAGAGGGGCTCTATGGGTGATACACTGTCTATGGGACAAGAGGAACGCTTAATGGATAGATAGATGGTCACTGGCGAATATCGAGATAAGAGCTTGTTTTAGGTGCTGAGGAATGTAGTGCATCACAACATTACAACATCCATCTAGAATCATAAATCAAATAACAGGATGGAAGAATTCCACTGTAGTGTAACCAATGATAACAGATGAGCAATAAGCAGTGTATTACATCTGTCAAACCACTATGTCCAGGTGTCTGTTAATCTTTAACGGTTTGCTGATGAGAATTTAGATACATATATATATATATATATATTACCCTTATTTTACCAGGTAGGTTGGCTGAGAACACATTCTCATTAACAGCAACGACCTGGGGAATAGTTACATTTGAGAGGAGGGGAGATGAATGAGCCAATTGTAAGCTAGGGATGATTAGGTGGCCATGATGTTATAAAGGATCATATGAACCGGAAGGATCCTAATAGCCAAGCAATACATTATGACACAATTGCCTTAAACCCCAAAATATTTAATTGCAACTGAAATGGGATTGGACAAATCAAAGACACATTCCTAATATATAGCACATAAGTATAGCAAAGAATAATATAGCTAAGGCTGATGGATACTTATATTGTTGAGAGCAATATACCCATCAAATGAACCATGGTACTGTTAAATTTAAAAGAGGTACCACCGAGAACCTTTGGTTTAGTCTTCAAGCGGTCTTGATACATTTTTATGATTCTAACCACAACCGAAGGACACTGTGTAGATTGTGTGGGTGGTGTACTTTGAAAATAGCCCAGAGGTAGTATTTGAATGTGTCAGAACAGTGTTGTTAGTCGAAGGTAAAAAAATCCTTAATGTTTCCTTAATGGAAGCTTGGCAGGGAATGAGAGCGAGGTGGTGACAGCTTTGAATGTAGCCTAACCACTTTCTCTACAACATCAGAATTCAGCTCAATGTATGAATAGAAAGGTAAGCCTCCAAACTGCCTGCACATTGCAAGAAGAGCTTGCACATACTCACCCTTACCTGCGCATGCC
Source organism: Salvelinus fontinalis (assembly GCF_029448725.1). Taxonomy (NCBI): domain Eukaryota; kingdom Metazoa; phylum Chordata; class Actinopteri; order Salmoniformes; family Salmonidae; genus Salvelinus; species Salvelinus fontinalis. The sequence continues at coordinate 40,123,008 of NC_074697.1, read as the reverse complement.
TTACAAAGTACATACTGCATACTGTGCAAGAGTGCGTGAGCGCATACAAATACACTACAAGTCAACATTAAAACCAGGACACCTGCCTCTGTGTACTATTCCTGAAACTCTCAATTCCACACATTTCCACTGCAAGAGCTGTGATTATTATGTGGTTATTATCTAACAGCTAGGTGTATACACATACAGGTAAAGGTTACTCAATGAGGGGCGGTGGAGTTTGATGTAAATCGTTCACGACACTGAACTTTGTGCCTACTCAAGCATGCTGCCTGGTTACCCAGCAACAAGTCTGTTGACTCGACCAAGCAGCTGCCTTCAGTATCCTACCCTAGATGTGTGCAGATGGCCGTGGCGGACCACACCCTTCTCAATATCTCCCCAAGTCAACATTCAAATCTGGCCATACCAGCCTGGGTCCCAAATGCTGCCTGTTACGTCATGGCCTTGCTTATGGGACTGGAGGGACAGGCACTGGCATCGTTTCATAGGCATGGGCATGGCCACTTTCCATGTTTAAGACGCAAGGTAGTTTCCAAATTCATCTCAAGCACACAACCTACTAAATCTCTTGCCGCCGTCCTCTTTCAACTCTTCCTTCATTCACCCGGAGTTCAATGAGCAAACAAGCACAGGGGGAAAACAATGAGCTGGAGTGATTGCGGTGCACTGGGTGGTATCAATCGTGTTTTTAAAACATTTAAACGCAGGTGTATTTATAGAACCTGGTTCATAACGGAACACTTCCACAAGCAAACAGTCTCGACTGTGCAGCATCTATGGCTTCTGGCCATGTCTTCTCTCCCCAGCTGCAGTTATTCTGACCATGCAGAAGTGCTCATTTTGGCGTCTCTGTAGATTAGTGTTGTGTAAAGGCAGTATGGGTAAAGCAGACGTATTGCAGACATATTGCTTGTTCCGAGGAATGCAATGGTGGAGTTTATGTCCAGACACAGAGAGCTGCTTCAGTGGACACAGAGATCACTGAGCAATGAATGACCCTGAGTTAGACATCATTCTATAGATTCATTTGTCCATGGATCCACCATGATACTATAACACTAGAACGTTATGTTTTTGTTGTTGTTGTTCTATAAGACATAATAGTTTAAAGACAAGGGACATCTCGGACTCCAGGGATCAACTAACATTATTCAAGCACAGCAGAAACTCAGCGAGACTCCTGATTGACTGTTGAGAAAGGCTGCTTCTTAAAATATTAAACTGTGGGGAATTAGAAGAATCCCCACCATAGAGGAGTAGAGGCTAAATGAAACATCATCGTGAGTCATCATCGTGGAAATGTTCCAGTATTAACAAGCAGCCTACCCAGCTAGCAAATTTAGTTCCTTGGAAGTTGTGAGAACGTATGTTTTTGGTTTCACATTGGTTATGGAAACAAAGCCATGTGTTTCCTGACCGGTAAAACAGAATGTTTTAACATTTTCTGAGAACCGAAACGTTTCTTTTTTTTTCTTTTCTGGAAACGTTTATTTTTAGGCTGCAGGGAGGTTCTGAGAAATGTTACTCTGGTTTGTTGAAAGTTTTCCTGGGAAGCTTTATTAACACCCTGAGAACAGAAATCATCGGTTATTTGGAGTTTGAGTAACTTCCTTAAAACTTTCACTGAATGTTTCAATAAGACTTTTAATAACACTGCTAGTGTAACGGCTGTCTTCGGGTGAAAGAGAGGAAAACAACAAACTGACAGAAGGAACCGAAAACGCTACAGTCCTGAACATGGGAACACAGAACAGATGAACACACGAACAGGAACAATCACCCACAAACAAACAGTGCAAACAAGCTACCTTAATATGGTTCCCAATCAGAGACAATGACAAACACCTGCCTCTGATTGAGAACCATATTAGGCCAAACAACAAACCCAACATAGAAACACAAAACATAGAATGCCCACCCAGCTCACGTCCTGACCAACTAAACAAAGACTAAACAAAGGAAATAAGGTCAGGAACGTGACAGTACCCCCAAAACCTGAACCTATAGGGGAGGGTCTGGGTGGGCATCTGTCCACGGTGGCGGCTCTGGCGCTGGACGTGGCCCCCACCCCACCATAGTTAATCCCCGCTTCCCTGGCCTCCTCGGAATGGCGACCCTCCAAAATAACCCCACTGTACTGATGGGCAGCTCCGGACTGAGGGGCAGCTCCGGACTGAGGGGCAGCTCCGGACTGACGACTCTGGCCGGTCCTGGCTGGCGGCTGACGGCTCTGGCCGGTCCTGGCTGACTGACGACTCTGGCACTTCCTGGCTGACTGACGGCTCTGGCAGCTCCTGGCTGACTGACGGCTCTGGCAGCTCCTGGCTGGCTGACGGCTCTGGCAGCTCCTGGCAGGCTGACGGCTCTGGCAGCTCCTGGCTGGCTGACGGCTCTGGCAGCTCCTGGCTGGCTGACGGCTCTGGCAGCTCCTGGCTGGCTGACGGCTCTGGCAGGTCATGGCTGACTGACGACTCTGGCCGGTCCTGGCTGACTGACGACTCTGGCCGGTCCTGGCTGACTGACGACTCTGGCCGGTCCTGGCTGAATGACGGCTCTGTCAGCTCCTGTCTGGCAGGCGGCTCTGGCGGCTCCTGACTGGCGGGAGGCTCTGGCGGCTCCTGTCTGGCGGGCGGCTCTGAAGGCTCAGGACAGACGGGCGGCTTTGAAGGCTCAGGACAGACGGGCGGCTTTGAAGGCTCAGGACAGACGGGCGGCTCAGACGGCGCTGGGCAGACGGGCAGCTCAGACGGCACTGGGCAGACGGGCAGCGCAGGCGGCGCTGGGCAGACGACAGACTCTGGCCTGCTGAGGCGCACAGTATGCCTGGTGCGTGGTGCCGGAACTGGTGGTACCGGGCTAGGGACACGCACCTCAAGGCTAGTGCGGGGAGGAGGAACAGGGCTCTGGAGACGCACAGGAGGCTTGGTGCATGGTGCCGGAACTGGTGGTACCGGGCTGGAGACACGCACCACAGGGCGAGTAAGTGGAGGAAGAACAGGGCTCTGGAGACGCACAGGAGGCTTGGTGCGTGGTACCGGAACTGGTGGTACTGGTCTGGGGCGAGGAGGTGGCACCGGATATACCGGACCGTGAACGCGTACTGGCTCTCTTGAGCACAGAGCCTGCCCAACCTTACCTGGTTGAATGCTCCCCGTAGCCAGGCCAGTGCGGGGAGGTGGAATAACCCGCACTGGGCTGTGCTGGCGAACCGGGGACACCATGCGTAAGGCTGGTGCCATGTACACCGGCCCGAGGAGACGCACTGGAGACCAGCTGCGTTGAGCCGGCTTCATGGCACCTGGCTCGATGCCCACTCTAGCCCGGCTAATACGTGGAGCTGGGATGTACCGCACCGGGCTATGCACACGTACAGGAGACACCGTGCGCTCTTCCGCATAACACGGTGTCTGCCCGTACTCCCGGTCTCCATGGTAATCACACACCTCAGGGCGAGTACCGTGTATACTACGCCAAACCAACAGCTCTCTCTCTTCGCTCTCCTCTAATTTGACCAACAACTCCTCGAATGCCTCATAATCTCCCATCCTTTCACTTTCCTCCAATCTGTCCAATAACTCCTCCACATTCTCCGACTCGTACCTCAATTTCGCCAACTGTTCCTTCTGGTAAGCACGGGGAACTGGCTCAAGTGTTCTGCTATCACAGACCGGAACATGTTCCGTCATTCTTCCGATTGCATTGAGGAGTACAGCACATCAGTCACTGACGTCATCAATAAGTGCATCGGGGACGTCATCCCCACAGTGACTGTACGTACATACCCCAACCAGAAGCTATGGATTACAGGCAACATTCACACTGATATAAAGGGTAGAGCTGCCGCTTTCAAGGTGCGGGACTCTAAGCCGGAAGCTTAAAAGAAATATTGCTATACCCTCAGACGAACCATCAAACAAGAAAAGAGCCAATAAAGGGCTAAGATTGAATCGTACTGGCTCCGACGCTCATCTTATGTGGCAGGGCTTGCAAACTATTACAGACTACAAAGGGAAGCACAGCCGCGAGCTGCCCAGTGACACGAGCCTACCAGACGAGCTAAATCATTTCTATGCTCGCTTCGAGGCAAGCAACACTGAGGTATACATGAGAGCATCAGCTGTTCCGGACGACTGTGTGATCCCACACTCCATAGCCGACATGAGCAATCTGTAACACACCTCGTTTATCCTCCTCAGGACTTTAAATGGCCCCACACACCCCAGCTTCCGGCAGGGCAGGCGGAGGGGCAGGTTTCGAGCCGAGAGCCAGACCCTGTCCCCTGGTGCGAACACAGGGGCCTCACTGCGGTGGCGGTCAGCGCTCTTCTTCTGCCGTCCACTGGCCTGCTGAAGAGAGTCCTGGACTGCCCGCCAGGTCTCCCTAGAGCGCTGTACCCACTCCTCCACCGCAGGAGCTTCGGTCTGACTCTAAAGCCACGGAACCAGGACCGGCTGATAGCCCAGCACACATTGAAATGGCGATATGTTCGTGGAGGAGTGACGGAGTGAGTTCTGCGCCAACTCCGCCCATTGGACGTACCTCGCCCATTCTCCTGGCCGGTCCTGGCAATACGACCTCAGAAACCTACCCACTTCCTGGTTTACTCTTTCCACCTGCCCATTACTTTCGGGGTGATAACCAGAGGTCAGGCTGACCGAGACCCCTAGACACTCCATAAACGCCCTCCAAACACGGGACGTGAACTGGGGACCTCGATCAGATACGATATCCTCCAGCACCCCGTAGTGCCGGAAGACGTGGGTAAATAGAGCCTCCACAGTCTGTAGGGCCGTAGGGAGACCAGGCAATGGGAGGAGACGGCAGGACTTAGAGAACCGATCCACAACGACCAGAATGGTGGTGTTCCCCTGAGATGGGGGAAAATCAGTCAGAAAGTCCACCGATAGATGAGACCAGGGCCGTTGTGGAACAGGGAGGGGCTGTAACTTCCCTCTAGGCAGGTGCCTAGGAGCCTTACTCTGCGCGCACACCGAACAGGAGGAGACATAAAGCCTCACGTCCTTAGCTAAGGTGGGCCACCAGTATTTACCCTTAAGACCACGCACCGTCCTCGCAATCCCCGGATGACCTGAAGAAGGTAGTGTGTGAGCCCACCGAATCAATTGATCACGAACACCAAGCGGTACGTACCTGAGGCCGGTCAGACACTGTGAGGGCGCAGTTTCCAACCGCAACGCCCGCTCGATGTCCGCGTCCACCTCCCATACCACCTGAGCCACCAGCCTAGAAGCTGGAAGGATGGGAGTTGGATCGATGGACCGGTCCTCAGTGTCATAGAGACGGGACAGCGCGTCGGCCTTAGTGTTAAGAGACCCTGGTCGATAAGAGTTGGTAAATCTAAATCGGGTAAAGAACATGGCCCACCTAGCCTGACGCGGATTCAGTCTACTCGCCGCCCGGATATACTCCAGATTGCGGTGGTCAATCCAGATGAGGAAAGGGTGTTTAGCCCCCTCAAGCCAGTGTCTCCACACCTTCAGGGCTTTTACCATAGCTAGCAACTCCCGGTCCCCCATATCATAGTTCCGCTCCGCCAGATCCAGCTTCTTAGAAAAGAAAGCGCAGGGGCGGAGCTTCGGTGGCGTGCCCGAGCGCTGTGACAGCACGGCTCCAACCCCAGCCTCGGACGCATCCACCTCCACTATGAATGCTAACGAAGGGTCCGGATGCGCCAACACGGGCGCGTCAGTAAACAGAGCCTTCAGCTGGCTGAAAGCTCTATCTGCCTCGGCCGACCAACGTAAACGCACCGGTCCCCCCTTCAGCAGTGAGGTAATAGGCGCCGCCACTTGGCCAAAACCCCGGATAAACCTCCAGTAGTAATTGGCAAACCCTAAAAACCGCTGCACCTCCTTTACAGTGGTCGGAGTCGGCCAATTACGCACGGCGTTAACGCGGTCACACTCCATCACCACCCCCGAGGTGGAAATGCGATAACCCAGGAAGGAAACGACTCGTTTGGAGAACACATATTTCTCAGCCTTGACGTATAGGTCATGCTCCAGCAGTCGCCCAAGTACCTTGCGCACCAGGGAGACATGCGCGGCGCGTGTGGCAGAATAGATCAAGATGTCATCAATGTATACCACCACACCCTGCCCGTGCAGGTCCCTGAGAATCTCATCGACAAATAATTGAAAAACGGCTGGAGCATTCTTTAACCCATACGGCATGACGAGGTACTCATAGTGGCCTGATGTGGTACTAAACGCTGTTTTCCACTCGTCTCCCTCCCGAATACGCACCAGATTATACGCGCTCCTGAGATCCAATTTTGTGAAAAAACGCGCTCCGTGGAATGATTCCACCGCCGTAGCGATGAGAGGTAGCGGATAACTAAATCCCACTGTGATCGAATTTAGACCTCGATAATCAATGCACGGACGCAGTCCTCCCTCCTTTTTCTTCACAAAAAAGAAACTTGAGGAGACAGGTGACATGGAGGGCCGAATGAACCCCTGTCTCAGAGTTTCCGTGATATATGTCTCCATAGCCAACGTCTCCTCCTGAGACAGTGGGTACACGTGACTCCTGGGAAGTGCAACGTTCTCCTGGAGGTTTATCTTGCAATCCCCCCGTCGATGGGGTGGGAATTTGGTCGCCTTTTTTTTTTTACAAAAAGCGATCGCCAAATCGGCATATTCTGGGGGGATACGCACAGTGGAAACCTGGTCTGGACTCTCCACCGACGTGGCACCGATGGAAACTCCTATACACCTACCTGAACACTCCTCTGACCACCCCTAAAGAGCCCCCTGTCTCCAGGAAATGAGGGGATTGTGACTAGCCAACCAGGGAATCCCCAACACCACTGGAAACGCAGGTGAATCAATAAGGTAGAAACTGATCCGCTCCCTATGAATCCCCTGCGTTACCATGTCCAGCGGTATCGTGGCCTCCCTGACCAGCCCTGACCCTAACGGTCGGCTATCTAGGGAGTGCACGGGGAAAGGTGGGTCTATCTGCACTAACGGAATACCCAACTTACGGGCGAGTCCGTGATCCATAAAACTCCCAGCTGCGCCTGAATCGACTAGCGCCTTATGCATGGAGACAGGGAAAAAACGCAGGGAAGAAAATAAACAAAAACATGTGACCAACAGGGAGCTCTGGGTGAGTATGGTGACTACTCACCAGGGGTGGCCGAGAAGTGTTCCGCCTGCCCTCTCGACTCCCTGACTGACTCCTCCAGCACCGGTCCGAAGTGTGTCCTCTCCGGCCGCAGTAGGTGCAGGAGGAGCCTCCTCCGCCGGTCCCCCTAGATGCAGCTCCTCCCAACTCCATCGGAGTTGGAGCGGGAGGGCTGGGAGGTGGAACTGACAGGACCCCTTCTGAACGCCCGCGGGCAGCTAGCAGGTTGTCCAGTCGTATCGACATGTCAATGAGCTCGTCGAGGGAGAGTGTAGTGTCCCGACAAGCTAGCTCCCGACGGACGTCCTCCCGAAGGCTACATCGGTAGTGGTCCATCAGGGCCCTGTCATTCCACCCCGCACCAGCAGCCAAGGTCCGGAACTCCAAGGCGAAGTCTTGCGCACTCCTCGTCTCCTGTCTGAGGTGGAACAGTCGCTCACCCACCGCTCGGCCCTCCTGAGGGTGGTCAAATACGGCCCGAAAGCGGCGGGTGAACTCTGGCTAGTGGTCCGAGTCTGGGCCGTTCCATACAGCGTTGGCCCATTCCAGGGCTCTACCCGTCAGACAGGAGATGAGGAGGCTAACACTCTCTCCTCTCCCGAGGGAGTCGGACGTACGGTAGCCAGGTAGAGCTCCAGCTGGAGCAAAAGCCCCTGGCACCCAGCCGCCGCTCCATTGTATTCCCTCGGGGGCGCGAGACACAACGCGCCGGAACCAGACGATGACGTGGAAGGAGTGGGTTGCGTCATCTGTGGAGGAGCTGGGGTAGATGTCGGGAGACCACTCCTCTCCCATCGCTCCATCCTCTCCATCATCAGGTCCATCGCCGAACCGATCCTATGGAGACCGGCGGTGTGATGGAGGACACGCTCCTCCATCGATGGAAGAGGGGTGGTCGCTGCTCCTGCTGACTCGATGTTTTGGTGCGGGCTTCTGTCACAATTCCAATAGTGGTGATGAAGGAGTCAGGCGCAGAGAGCAGGGTAGTGAGGAGCAAGTGGATTTAATATTCCAAAAGAATATAACGAGACGGCTACGCCACACATACAAGGGCGCGTCAAGTACAGTCCAAAACAAACAGGACAAAATCCACATGGAACAGACACCACAAGAAAATACGACACCACAAACAGAAAACCAATCCCGCACAAAAGTCGGCGGGCCAACTGGGTTTAAATAGCCCACAATAAACCTAAACACACAACAGGTGCAACAAATCAGACAAAACTAAATGAAACAGAAAAGGGGATCGGTTGCAGCTAGTAGGCTGGAGACGATGACAGCCGCCCAAACGGGAAGAGGCACCATCTTCGGCGGGATTCGTAACAACATTCCCAATGTCAAACCAGTTGTAAAACGTTTCTAGAACATTACCAAAATGTAAATGAAATGTAACCATGTTTGAACTTTCAGGAAACATTTTGTTAAAGTAATGAAATACCAAGAAAATAGCATTTTTTTGTCAAGTTCCTTAAATGCGCAGAGAATGTTCCAAAGCTAAGCAACTATCCTGCACCATTTCCAGAAAGTTGTGGGAAAGTTGTATACAAAATAACCATAGGACAACCACGCTCTCACCAAGCTCTAAGAAATGTATGGTTCTCAGAAAGTTATGTGCTAGCTGGGTACTCCGTGCAACAACTCGCTTAGTGTCCGTGACGAGCTGTCAAAGACTCACACCAAGACCAAACACTGCAGGCTGCATAACACACACCACACACAACGGCACAGTTCAAACATCAAACATACATAACCAATCAGCACGCCCCCATGAACACACACTGAGGCATGCCCCACCCTTTACCTGTGGGTTGGGACCAGCGGTGATATTGAGTGATTATAACACAGTGTACCGTAAGATGAATACCGGTAAGCAAGTGTGGTCCCACCTTGTTATCACAGGCAAAAGCAGAGCATGACAGGTAGCCTCTTAAACGCATTAGCTTGTTACCCCCGCAGAGTTCCTGTGTATCATGGGGGCGTGGTATTATTGGCTCCCTTGATAAATAATAAAACTGTACAAAATAAATAATAAAAATACTTACCTATATTGTATGATATTATGATATTATTTTATACTAACACAATTGCCCAGAGAAAGAGATTTTGATTAACAAGTAATCTTTTTTTTTTAAAGGGTCAAAGTTCAAAAAATGTTTTATGAGATTGGAGAACATGTTGGATGAGATCTTAGACCATTCCTCCACACAGAATATTTCCAGATCCTTGATATCCTTCATCTGCACTTATGGACTGCCCTCTTCAAGTCAAACCACAGGTTTCCAATGGGGTTCAAGTCTAGAGACTGAGATAGTAATTGCAAAATGTTGATTTTGTGGTCAATTAACCATTTTTTTGTGGATTTTGATGTGTGCTTTGGGGTCTTGTTGGAAGATTCACTTCGAGCCAAGTTTCAGCCTCCTGGCAGATTCAACCAGGTTTATTTTTTAAATTTATTTAAATTTATTTGATTTATTTCACTTTTATTTAACCAGGTAGGCTGGTTGAGAACAAATTCCCGTTTACAACTGCGACCTGGCCAAGATAAAGCACAGCAGTTCGACACATACAACAACACAGAGTTACACATGGAATAAACAAACATACAGTCAATAATACAGTAGGAAAAAATAAAACAAAAAGTCTATATACACATATAAATGTCCTGGTACTGGGTAAAGTTCATGATGCCGTTGACCTTAACAAGGGCCCCAGGACCAGTGAAAGCAAAATAGCCCCATAACATCAAAGATCCACCACCATATTTTACAGTAGGTATTAGCTATTTTCTGCAGATGCAGTGTTCCTTCGAAGGCCAAACCCACCACTGGTGTGCTTGGTCGAAGAGCTCTTTTTTCATATGACCAGTAAGTTGTTAGTTCATCACAACATCAGCAAGGGCTCTGAGAACCCATTTAACAGTATAGAGTTTCTCCACTAGATAACCAAATCACTTCTAATGAAATGTGTGTCAGGAGTCAGAACAGTCAGTCCCAGGACGTGTATAGACTACTGGGGATTCTGGTTCGGTCCATATCCCGTTTTTACTCCTATCACACCACTGCACATTAGAGTCCCGCGGTACATCCTCCATCCCTGTGTCTAAATGGACAGAGCTGCTAATGGCCACCATTGTCTAGGGGCCACAGTACTCTTTTCAGAAGGGGACCCAGAGTGAGAGGATGGGGACCCTGAGTGCAGTCTGTCGGGGTGACCCTATGATCCTCTCCCAACCCCCGCTGCTCCCTGGGCATTAGCAACAGATGTGACAGGAGAAAAGCTATGGGTGTTTCACCACTCAGGAAAAGCTGAAACCGCGTCTGAGTGGCGTGTGTGTGTGTGTAGGAAACTATAGGGGAGAGATAGAGAATATATAACAGCTCTACAATATGTCGAAGTTCCAAACCAGCAGTGTGAGGGTATTTAGGCAGAGTGTGTGCTCTATAATCATGCTTCTACATGTGAAAGACTGAGAGCAAGTGTGTGTCCATGCTGTTCCAGAAATGACTCAATACTTATATAATGCACCTCATAAATGGGATGCCAAAACAGAAAGTGGCTGGAATGTCACACCAAACACACTACATAAGAAATAATTCTATGTTCTGTGACACTTTTTTTCCATTTATAAACACTTCTTCTGATCATTACTCAAGGATAGTAGTCAAACGGGAGTGGAGCAATACCAATTGTGGCAAGAAAATGGAATAGAATAATTTCTTAGGTCAAGGTCCTCACTCATGTCCTATAACTCATTAACGTCCTGTTTGTCACCAAAACAATGTGGTAGGCTCCATTTCGGAATTTAACCACATGTACATGGCAAGGGTCAATCAGAGAGGGACAGTTGTTGATTTACTGCATCTAAAAACAGCATGCCTTCATGGAGTATCTATCTGGTACTGATGTGTACAACATGTTGAATGACTTAAAATCAAATCAAATCTTTGTCTGCAATGGAGTGCCAGCCATTTTACGTTTATCAAAACATTTTCAAGGAAAAAGATCTGCTTTGAATTTCAACAGAAAGAAGCCACAATCTTTTTTTCCATATAACCCACCCTCTACGTTTTCCTAAAACATAGTGACTCAGTCAAAAATAAATCCATTATCTTTTAAGAGCCACTGCACTTCTGATTTGGCCTCGTTTTCATTAATGCTCATTAAAAATGCTAGCTGCCATGACTGAAGGAAAACGAGAGTTGTCTTGGGGGTGTGGTTTGATGTGGTTGTTTCTTGGGTGTGTCTTTGCCATTCAATCATAACTCTAACTCTTAATGCCACACACAGATGTATTGACCCAAAAGCAAACGATGCAGAAAAGTAATTCAGTTGTGTAAACATCAACTACAAGCCATCAACATCTACTACTACCACCTCCTCTTAGCGGCATACTCTAAATTCTGTTTGTCCTGTATTCTGCTCCACAGAAGCAAACACACATACAGTGCAAGCAGGAATGAACTAACAGCAAAGGACCTGCCTCTGTAAAAGCAGTCTTTAGAAAATGACAGGATGTTCATGTGAAATGCAACCATTTGAAATATCTGGATGTAGCCTACTGATAGACGGATTCCCCCTTCGCCTGCCTAGAAGCTATAGATATTTGAGCAATCAATTAGTCTCTAATCCAGAATGATTCACAGCATGCAGGAAAGATATGTCTTCAGGCAAGCACGTCTCAGCTGTTGCCTCTCGGCTGTAGTGAATGTTTGTGACCAACTCAACCACTCGTTGACAAGCCTCTTTGTGCAAACATGTTCAATTACAAGCTTGCCTTACCACACTTTGTTTGATCTGAATATACACTGCTGTGAAGTGAACAGGTTCAAACAAAAGTCACAAGCTTTATGGACTCCCACAATGATGATTGAGAAAGGTAGCAGTCATTTGTCTATGTATGGGAAAGCCCTTGTCTCCTATAATAGTCTACTGTACATTATGCAATGTGGAACAGACCAAAATACCCACATTAAATTATCAGACACATGGAAAATCCCTCTGAGAAGCTTTTGTCTTTCTGGTGAGGTTTATGTTTGAGTTAGTGTTTCATTGTCACTGTGGCACAAAGCCACAAAGCTACAGTGTTATGAGATGGAGCCTGGCAGTGGCTCAACAGATATCAGTTGGGGCCTACTATGCTATCAGTCATTAAATCTTGTTTTTAAAGTGCTGTCCTCCACTTCACTCTCCACAGCTCTTGTTGCCCGCATTAAATCTGGTTAATACTTGCCATTAAATGATCTTAATTAAATGTAATCAGCCCATATGTTTCAAGTGTATATGGAATCAAGAGCAAACAGCCAAACAACATAAGCGTTCACAGTGAAATTGGACATTAGTTGTACTCAATGTAACTGTTCAGCACATCAAGAGGTTAGGCACATGGTATCACTTGTATGTTGTTGTTTACATCTACGCAGAGGCCCTTTGCTCCACTAGGAGTTAAGTAAAAGTTCAGTATGTCATGACATCTATGCATGTGAATAGCCATAGGACCACATAGCATTTGACAGCTACTGTACAGTCGAGCTGTCAAATGCTCGCCAGATAATATCAGCCAGTTAACATGACCATTATGAAATATGAAGCCTTTATGTGCTTGTTTTGATTACATAAATGCTTCAAAATTTGAGTCCCTGATGAAGATTATCTCATAGAACAAAACATAAGATTTTCTAAGTCGGTGTTTACCACAGACCTTATTTTCAGTGTTTATCCAAAACCCTTACAAAAGCCCATTCATTTCCCCATAGGCTTTGTTCAAAGAGCCACGGCAGAGTTAGTGCCTACAAAAAGATGCCATTACTATTGCTCTCTATAGCTACAGATTACAAAAAACAATCACGCCTACTTGTCATGCATTCATTAGAGAAAAAAATCTGTTTTTATAATTTATAATTAATTCTTCACTTGCACAAGAGAAAAACGGGATTAAAAGTGATTTACACTCATTATTCAACATCACCTGTTCCTCAGCTCACATTAGCATGAAACCCTCAGTAGCTTTTCGTTAATAAAGGTTTAATTAAGGGCTTCATCCGGGGCTGCCCCAGATCTCCTTAACCCAGCTCTGATCAGTGATCACACAGCGTACCATCCAACTAACACATCTGTCCAAAAGAGACCTGGCTCTTAGTTAACTTAGTATGGGTCCATCATGGAGCAGATTTGTGTGGGCCTACGGGTGCTGAGGGTTTGTTAGAGGTAAAAGTTAAAGAGAGTAGTGTAATTTAAAGTGTCAAATTTTCCACCAAGTCTTTTTTCTTTGTAGACCGTAGTACACTATCAGCGCTCAGGTACACAATTTGACAGTGACCCATTAAAAAACAACTGCATGTTTTCTGAGGCAGACTCATTCCCTTTGTGATGCACTGACCGAGCTAGCTACTGGCCAGTGTTCTAGGCTTTCCCCTTGCACTGCTTGCGTCTTCAGCAGTATTAATGCAGCTCATGTGGTGGAGGGCCATTATGGGTTATCACACACTGCTACTGTAACGTATCTCCCACCCCATCAAAGAGCAATGAACCAACAGAGGGGGGAAGATATTGACAAACGCGCATTCCTAAAACCAGTATTGTCTGCTTCAGACCAGTCTCCTGCTGAGAGCGTGACGGGTCTAGAATCTCGTCTTCCTTCATGCCTGGTAGCCCTTCTGCTCCACACATACAACCCCCCTCTATAATAACCAGCCTCGGCTAATGGTTTTAGGAAAAACACATTTTACAGCCCATAATGCATGAAGACAAGCTTTATTGTTTGTGTTAGCAATCTGGACTCCAGGGTAGACGTAACAAAGTAAATGTAGACCCGGGACACTCCAAATAGTATGATGTTACGTTACATTTGGTATATATTAATTTGTGGATGTCCATCATCCATTTCATATGATATGTTACGAATTACAATTCCTACAATATGTTGCGAATTGCACTTCGTACAATAAGTTAATCACTGGCAAAAATCATTAAAGAGTCCAACCACCCAAGCCATACTGTTCTCCAAGCTTCCGCACGGCAAGCGATACCAGTGCATCAAGTCTGATCCCAACAGCCTTCTGAAAAGCTTCTATCACATTGCCATAAGACTGCTAACTAGCTAACTAAATAGCTAACAAAATGGCTACATGGATTGAGTTGACCTTTGTATTTTAATCTATGCATAAAGGGCCCTACACACTATGCACACTGATACCCCAACACACATAAACATTCACTCTATCATTTGCTCACACACAAATAATATGCACATACATTTATACTGACTCTACACACACCCACTCACATACAATCATTATATATGCTGCTGCTGCTACTCTGTTTATCATATATCCTGGTGCCTTGTCCCTTTACCCGTATACATACAGTTGAAGTCAGAAGATTACATACACCTTAACCAAATACATTTAAACTCAGTTTTTCACAATTCCTGACATTTAATCAGAGTAAAAATTCCCTGTCTTAGGTCAGTTAGGATCACCACTTTATTTTAAGAATGTGAAATGTCAGAATAATAGTAGAGAGAATTATTTATTTCAGCTTTTATTTCTTTCATCACATTCCCAGTGGGTCAGAAGTTTACATACACTCAATTAGTATTTGGTAGCATTGCCTTTAAATTGTTTAACTTCGGTCAAACGTTTCGGGTAGCCTTCCATGAGCTTCCCACAATAAGTTGGGTGAATTTTGGCCCATTCCTCCTGACAGAGCTGGTGTAACTGAGTCAGGTTTGTAGGCCTCCTTGCTCGCACACGCTTTTTCAGTTCTGCCCACAAATTTTCTAAAGGATTGAGGTCAGGGCTTTGTGATGACCACTCCAATACCTTGACTTTGTTGTCCTTATGCCATTTTGCCACAACGTTGGAAGTATGCTTGGGGTCATTGTCCATTTGGAAGACCCATTTGCGACCAAGCTTTAACTTCCTGACTGACGTCTTGAGATGTTGCTTCAATATATCCACATAATTTTCCTGCCTCATGATGCCATCGATTTTGTGAAGTGCATCAGTCTCTCCTGCAGCAAAGCACCCCCACAACATGATGCGGCCATCCCCGTGCTCCACGGTTGGGATGGTGTTCTTCGGCTTGCAAGCATCTCCCTTTTTTCTCCAAACATAACGATGGTCATTATGGCCAAACAGTTCAATCAATCAATCAATCAATTTTATTTTATATAGCCCTTCGTACATCAGATAATATCTCGAAGTGCTGTACAGAAACCCAGCCTAAAACCCCAAACAGCTAGAATGCAGGTGTAGAAGCACGGTGGCTAGGAAAAACTCCCTAGAAAGGCCAAAACCTAGGAAGAAACCTAGAGAGGAACCAGGCTATGAGGGGTGGCCAGTCCTCTTCTGGCTGTGCCGGGTGGAGATTATAACAGAACTATGCCAAGATGTTCAAAAATGTTCATAAGTGACAAGCATGGTCAAATAATAATCATGAATAATTTTCAGTTGGCTTTTCATAGCTGATCATTAAGAGTTGAAAAACAACAGGTCTGGGACAGGTGGCGGTTCCATAACCGCAGGCAGAACAGCTGAAACTGGAATAGCAGCAAGGCCAGGCGGACTGGGGACAGCAAGGAGTCACCACGGGCGGCAGTCCCGACGCATGGTCCTAGGGCCCAGGTCCTCCGAGAGAAAGAAAGAGAGAAGGAGAAAATTAGAGAGAGCCAAGATTTTCAAAATGTTCATAAATGACAAGCATGGTCAAATAATAATCAGGAATAAATCTCAGTTGGCTTTTCATAGCCGATCATTAAGAGTTGAAAACAGCAGGTCTGGGACAGGTAGGGGTTTCGTAACCGCAGGCAGAAACAGTTGAAACTGGAATAGCAGCAAGGCCGGGCGGACTGGGGACAGCAAGGTGTCAGCATGCCCGGTAGTCCTGACGTATGGTCCTAGGGCTCAGGTTCTCAGAGAGAAAGAGAGAACGAGAGAATTAGAGAGAGCATACTTAAATTCACACAGGACACTGGATAAGACAGGAGAAGTACTCCAGGTATAACCAACTGACCCCAGCCCCCCGACACATTCTGTTTTTGTTTCATCAGACCAGAGGACATTTCTACAAAAAGTACAATCTTAGTCCCCATGTACAGTTGCAAACCGTAGTCTGGCTTTTTTATGGCGGTGTTGGAGCAGTGGCTTCTTCTTTGCTGAGTGGCCTTTCAGTTTATGTCGATATAGGACTTGTTTTACTGTGGATATAGATACTTTTGTACCTGTTTCCTCCAGAATCTTCACAAGGTCCTTTCCTGTTGTTCTGGGATTGATTTGCACTTTTCGCACCAAAGTACATTCATCTCTAGAAGACAGAATGCGTCTCCCTCCTGAGCGGTATGACGGCTGCATGGTCCTATGGTGTTTATACTTGCGTGCTATTGTTTGTACAGATGAATGTGGTACCTTCAGGCATTTGGAAATTGCTCCCAAGGATGAACCAGACTAAACCAAGCTGTTTAAAGGCACAGGCAACTTAGTTTATGTAAACTTCTGACCCACTGGAATTGTGATAAGTGAAATAATCTGTCTGTAAACAATTGTTGGAAAAATGACTTGTGTCATGCACAAAGTAGATGTCCTAACCAACTTGCCAAAACTATAGTTTGTTACCAAGACATTGGTGGAGTGGTTGAAATACATAAGTTTTAATGACTCCAACCTAAGTGTATGTAAACTTCCGACTTCAACTGTATCTACCTCTATCGATCCAGTATCACTGCACATTGTAATAAGGTACTGGAACTGACCCTGTATATAGTATGTTTACTTACTTTGTGTTCTTCTTATTCTTACAGCTTGTGTTTTTGTTCTACCTTGTTATTTTTAGTGTTACAGTGTTACGTTATTGATTACTGCATTATTAGGGTTAGGGCTTGCAAGTAAGGCATTTCACTGTGACATTAAAACTTGAAACTAGGCTAGGGCTTTTCCAGGCTGCATCACAACCAGCTATGATTGGGAGTCCCATAGGGCCGCGCACAATTGGCCCAGCGTTGTCTGGGTTTGGCCGGTGTAGGCCATCATTGTAAATAAGAATTTGTTCTTAACTGACTTGCCTAGTTAAATAAAGGTTAAATAAATTAAATAAATAGATGTTAAGGTTAAACATTAGGTTAAAGTGTTAAGGTTAGGGGAAGGGTTAGCGAACATGCTAAGTAGTTGCAAAGTTATTAATTAGCTGAAATATTAAAGTAATCCGTGATGAGATTCGAACACGCAACCTATGGGTTGCTAGGTATTTGCATTATACACAACCAACCCCACAACTTTTGTTTTTGCCTTAAGTAACCTTCTGTCTCATGTAACCATACCAAACGTAACATATCATACTAATTTGAGTGTCCCGGATTTACATGTACTATGTTACGTCCAGCCTATGAGACCAGGCTGGTGTTGGTGCTTTGGAGTGGAGTTGAGCAGCAGTGCTCAGAGGCATTTCGGCCACCCTGTTAAGCTCCTGGATGTTAAAGGTAGAATCCCCACCCTGTTAAGCTCCTGGATGTTAAAGGTAGACAGTCCGGTGTTCCGGGGGCAGCACAGTGGGGCATCCACGCCAAATGCAAAGAGTCATAGTAGTGGCACTGGAGTGCTGGAACAAAGCCAGCATGTAAACACTGTGGGTGAAGCTGGTCTCTTCCATTGACTTCATATTCTTATTCACGTTCACACTTCTTCACTGGATTGATGTTAGGCCTGGGGTCCTGTCAAACACTCCAGTGTAGCTAATGACGTGATGAAAAAAAGAGCAATTGTGTCATTATCGCTGTATCTGTGAATGTGAGATAATACTGTATTCTGAACACACATAATAATGGATTACCATTCTAAGCTGTGGGTCTTCGCTACAGTTCCTTTCACATGCATACACACACCCGCATACACACACTTATGCACACACACACCAGTGGTGTAGCACAGTTTTGTGTGTGTGGGGGGGGGGGGGGGGGGCCAACCCCAAAAGAAAACAGCAAAATTCCTGCAATTCTACACATTTTGCCATGGGCCAAAGAAATAAATGTGCAGTTTTATTGTCAATATCCTGCTATTCACACACCCTGCCATGAGTGAGAGAACATTTTGCTATTACATATTTTGCCATGAGGCTGAGATGTATTTTTGCCTGTTTAGAGCACTTTTCCTGCAGGTGGGGGTCCTTCAGGGGTCCCTTTGGCCCCTCTCCAGCAATGGCAAGCATAGTCTCTCTGACCAGCCATCTGAGAAGTGTGGTATGGCATGTGGGAAAAGAGCATGAGGAGAAGGGAAAGAACTGTGAGTAATAATAATTCATTTAATTTGCAGAGCACTTTCATCACACCCAAGGCAGTGGACTTGCATCAATAGAGTGTATGCATCGGGGCATATTGTCATTAGTAAGGTTGGGGGTCTTCTGTACAGCTGCAGTCAAGACAGGCTCATACTGTAATTTGTACACTGAGTGTACAAAACATTAGGAACACCTGCTCTTTCCTTGACATAGACTGATCAGGTGAATCCAGGTGTAAGGTATGATCCCTTATTGATGTTACTTACTCGGTTTTTCATGCTAAACAGTTTCCAGTATATATCAAGAATAGCGCACCACCCAAGGACATTCAGCCAACTTGACACAACTGTGGGAAGCATTGGAGTCAACATTGGCTAGCATCCCTGTTGAACGCTTGACACCTTGTAGAGTCCATGTCCCGACGAATTGTCCCAATATTTGGAAGGTGTTCCTAATGTTTTGTACACTCAGTGTAGTACAGAGCATTCAGAAAATATTCAGACCCCTTCCCTTTTCCACATTTTGTTACATTACAGCTTTATTCTAAAATGTATTAAATACATTTTGTTCCTCATCAATCTACACACAATACCCCTTAATGACAAAGCAAAAACAGTTATTAGAAATGTTTGCTAATTTATGAAAAATTTAAAACGGAAATACCTTATTTACATAGGTATTCAGACCCTTTGCTATGAGACTCGAAATTGAGCTCAGGTGCATCCTGTTTCCATTGATCATCCTTGAGATGTTTCTACAACTTGATTGGAGTCCACCTGTGGTAAATTCAATTGATTGGACATGATTTGGAAAGGCACACACCTGTCTATATAAGGTCGCACAGCTGACAATGCATGTCAGAGCAAAAACCAAGCCATGAGGTCGAAGGAATTGTCCGTAGATCTCAGAGACAGGATTGTGTCGAGGGCACAGATCTGGGGAAGAGTACCAAAAAATGTATGCAATTGAAGGTCTCCAAGAACACAGTGGCCATTCTTAAATGGAAGAAGTTTGGAACCACCAACACACTTCCTAGAGCTGGCCGTGGGGCCAAACTGAGCAATCAGGGGAGAAGGTACTTTGGTCAGGGAGACTTTGTTGAAGCACCTTTTTGGTCTGTAATCACTGCCAAAGGTGCTTCAAAAAAGTACTGAGTAAAGGGCATGAATACTGTGATATTTCCTTTTTTTTTTATTCAAAAAAATTCTAAAAACCTGTTTTTGCTTTGTCATTATAGGGTATTTTGTGTAGGCTGAAAGGAAAACAAAAATGTAATACATTTTATAATAAAGCTGTAACGTAACAAAATGTGGAAAAAGTCAAGGGGTCTGAATCCTTTCCGAATGCACTTGGTTAGGGTAAGTGTACACTTGCGTAATGAAGGGCATTGACCCGATATCTGAGAAAAGAGCTTCAGCTTTGTTTTCACTAACTGTTCTAAATGCTGATATTGATGGGAAGGGATAGGTTTCCCTTGAAATGGACAGATAGTCAATTAATCTAGTCCAGCCCTCATCAACAGACTGGCAGCATGGATCATTGAGCACGGTTGGTGCTTCACAAAGTGATTGGACCAGTGGCTTTGTCTGGGTTGGCTTGGCGGCAGGAAGAAAAGGCACCAAAAAACAAACAACATTTGTGTTCACTTGTGATTTGATATGAAAGACAGTGATCTGGAAGAGCAAATAATATCATCATCAACGCCAAAATGAGTTATTCCGCCAGAACATTCATGTTCCCCTCCGAAAATAATGCTACACAAAAACATCTCTAGCCCTCTAAAGCCACAGGATATTGTCATATTCCTCAAGATACAGTATTTGATCTCACTGAGTGAGTCATCCTCTCGTCTGACACTGGGCCACATTCCATCATACAAAACATCACTCCGGTGCAATTTTGTAAAAATATTTCTATTGCATTTTGGCATATTAACACCTAAAACACTTTTTAAATAAACCTGAACCTTTCTGTTCAGCATAATTTTGAACAGATTGAAATGATTAGCATCAATAACAGACTAAGTTTAACTCAAAATGCAACAGGGTTTACGAAACCGATTTGTTTGTGGTCACAGCACAAGGAGAGGCATGGAATGAACGGGGGAGTTTATTGGATAAAGAAATGTTAGATAAAGTCTGGTTTCGGAGCCCACTTCTACTTCCTGTGGTCTCTGTGTCCCCTACTGCTGATCCAGCCAATCCAAGAGAGTACTGCAGTGTCCTGAAAGGAAAAAACATTGCTACAGTTATATAGTGAACATACTGACACCCTATACTAAACTTATATACAGTACAGTTATATAGTGTACCTACTGACACCCTATAATAAACTTATATACAGTACAGTTATATAGTGTACCTACTAACACCCTATACTAAACTTATATACAGTACAGTTATAGTGTACATACTGACACCCTATACTAAACATGTACAAGTAATGGGGTTCAGCCAAAAGGTAGGGCATGGTAATAATCACAAAAATACAGCAGAGACCACAGTCCAATAAATGTATGTTAACCTAACCAAGTGGGGAAGTGGAATTGGTTCCTTCACTGAACCTGCTCCTCTCCCAACACAACTAAATCAAGTATCCTGTGACGGCAGGCTTTCCGTTAAGCAGTCAATTAAGTGATAATGCCCTCGAAGCCGGTGTTTGGAGCATATACAGTATTGGCACGGGTGTTGTTAGGACCGAGACAAAGTCAAACAGTGCCAATATATCCTCCAAACGCTGGCTTCGAGGGCATTATCACTTTTACACAACGGGTTACCAACATATTCAAAAAATGTATTTTGCTGAATTTAATCATACTATATTTCATCATTCCACAAGATATACAGTTGAAGTTGGAAGCTTACATAGACTTGTTTTATAACCACTCCACAAATTTCTTGTTAAACTGTAGTTTTGGCAAGTCGGTTAGGACATCTACTTTGTGCATGACAAGTAATTTTTCCAACAATTGTTTACAGACAGATTATTTCACTGTATCACAATTCCAGTGGGTCAGAAGTTTACATACACTAAGTTGACTGTGCCTTTAAACAAAAATGATGTCATGGCTTTAGAAGCTTCTGATAGGCTAATTGACATCATTTGAGTCAATTGGAGGTGTACCTGTGGATGTATTTCAAGGCCTATCTTCAAATTGAGTGCCTCTTTGCTTGACATCATGGGAAAATCAAAAGAAATCAGCCAAGACCTCAGAAAACAATTGTAGACCTCCACAAGTCTGGTTCATCCTTGGGAGCAATTCCAAACGCCTGAAGGTACCGCGTTCATCTGTATAAACAATAGTATGCAAGTATAAACACCATAGGACCACGCAGCCGTCATACCGCTCATACCGCTCTGTCTCCTAGAGATGAACGTACTTTGGTGCCAAAAGTGCAAATCAATCCCAGAACAACAGCAAAGGACCTTGTGAAGATGCTGGAGGAAACAGGTACAAAAGTATCTATATCCACAGTAAAACAAGTCCTATATCGACATAACCTGAAAGGCCGCTCAGCAAGAAAGAAGCCACTGCTCCAAAACCCCCATAAAGAAGCCAGACTACGGTTTGCAACTGCACATGGGGACAAAGATCGTACTTTTTTAGAAATGTCCTCTGGCATGATGAAACAAAAATAGAACTGTTTGGCCATAATGACCATCGTTATGTTTGGAGGAAAAAGGGAGATGCTTGCAAGCCGAAGAACACCATCCCAACCGTGAAGCACGGGGATGGCAGCATCATATTGTGGGGGTGCTTTGCTGCAGGAGGGACTGATGCACTTCACAAAATAGATGGCATCATGAGGCAGGAAAATTATGTGGATATATTGAAGCAACATCTCAAGACGTCAGTCAGGAAGTTAAAGCTTTGTCGCAAATGGGTCTTCCAAATGGACAATGACCCCAAGCATACTTCCAAAGTTGTGGCAAAATGGCTTCAGTGCATCAAAGTCAAGGTATTGGAGTGGCCATCACAAAGCCCTGACCTCAATCCTATCGAACATTTGTGGGCAGAACTGAAAAAGCGTGTGTGAGTAAAGAGGCCTACAAACCTGACTCAGTTACACCAGCTCTGTCAGGAGGAATGGGCCAAAGGAAGCTTGTGGAAGCTTGTGGATGGCTACCCAAAACGTTTGACTCAAGTTTGACTCAAGTTAAACAATTTAAAGGCAATGCTACCAAATACTAATTGAGTGTATGTAAACTTCTGACCCACTGGGAATGTGATGAAAGAAATAAAAGCTGAAAGAAATCATTCTCTCAACTATTATTCTGACATTTCACATTCTTAAAATAAAGTGGTGATCCTAACTGACCTTAAACAGGGATTTTTTTTACTAGGATTAAATGTCAGGAATTGTGAAAAACTGGGTTTAAATGTATTTGGCTAAGGTGTATGTAAACCTCCGACTTCAACTGTAGTCCCGACACAAATCTAGGGTTGCTAGAATCATTCGTTCTATCGGTTCGGTTGCTAGAGACGCGACCCAGTCGTTCGGGCTTTTTGTTTTGTATCTATGGCCGTGACCCAGTCATTTGTTCTAAATGTTCCATTGCCATACTGCCTGGCAATGTTATTATCCCTTGCTTGCTAGCTAGCCAACTACAGCTAACTTACAGTCACATCAAAAAGTGCAGCAAGAATGTCAGCATAGCTGCATTTACATTTGTTTAAGCTGTTTTCTAGTGAATTTATTTGGATACATCCATAACAATGAGCTAATGAGGCGCAATTTCGCCTGGCATTGAAAATGTGCTTACTAGTCAGGATACTGATGTTCAGAGGAGCTAGCCAACAACACAGCTAACACAATCACTTCAAAATGAAGCTGGAAAGACTGCAAACTAGCTGCACTTCGTTTCATTTTACCTTTTTTCAATTTACATATATTTGTATATATCCATAATAATGATGCCAGCTGATTCATGATTTTGACTGGCTGAGAAATGCTGCCTGCTGGTCTGTCTTGTCCCGACAAGTTCATTACTATGGGACAAATTTGAATATTGAAACAATGTTGCAAATGTTGTAGAGACAGACAAAAAGGTTATATAAATCTCTGCTGTTGAAAACGAAATATTAGTCTAAAAGAAATGTGAGATTATGTCTAGATGCTTTTATAATGGAGATCAAATTTATAAATTCCCTGAAAGGCTGATGAGACAGTGGATTGCGCAGTCAATTGGAACAGAGTAAATAGGCATTTTAACGTCATAGATTTAGCCGGTGGTAACCTGTGGAATAGACACCGGCTGGAATGCGGTGTTAACCAATCAGCATTCAGGATTAGACCCACCCCGTATATAAAGTGGTGTAAATTCTGTGGCTTTTGGGTACACACAGTAAATAACTGCAAACAGCCAGCAGAGGGATAATTAGAGCATGTGCATTGCCAATAAAAGTCTGCAGTGAGGGAGATATACAAACAGGCCCACCGCTCAGTACACAGCTGCATCCAGGCAGCCAGCACAATCGGAGCATCACTCATCCTCCATACACAAACCACCCTCTTAATGGAACCACTGAATAGACTTGTTATCCTCTCTCGTGGTGATACAAGAACAGACTCCTTCAGGAGGTAAAAAGAACACATCCTGGCAGTCGTGTGAGAAATGTGGGCGATGCACAATTGGCATAGCGTCGTCCGGGTTAGGGAGGGTTTGGCCGGTAGGGATATCATTGTCTCAGTATGTAAAATGTAATGTAATGTAAAATGCATGCACTCTACTGTAAGTCACTCTGGATAAGAGCGTCTGCTAAATGACTAAAATGTAATGTAAATGTAAATGTGGAGTGTGTTAAAGGTGATTATGATGTCACACTCGTTAATGATTCTGGACACGGTGGAAGGCATGCAAGGTTTACCTAGCAGCCGGTTGGTCAAAACATGTGTGCCTGTGTCACTGGACCATTTTAGTGCACCTGAATTACTTTAGCAGCACTGTAGCCTGCAACGCATTCTCATTCCGCCAAGCACAGCAACCTCAACAAGAAAGCATTTTCACTATAAAATGGGAGAGGTTTTTGTCTGTCTGAAATCTGCATACAGCAGGCTCACAAGAGAATCGTATTCGAATACAGGAAGTATTAATCAGCAGTACATTCTAAAGGTGGAGGAAGAGACACTACCGCTGCTCTGTGCTCTGACAGTCTTGGATAGGATCCAAAATCCCCTGAAAAGCAAGAGCCCCAGCTCCCATGGGGCAATTCTCTTACACTATCCGCAGAGAGGTGCAATAGATCCTCACCTTCTATCCCAACTGTATAACTTTAGAGGTCAATGCATAGATGCAACATTTTTGTCAGGGTTAGTAATAATGTGCTCTGGAGCTGTGCAGGCATTGGATTCGTTTAATTGCTTTCTAGAATGATTTCCCTGCATTGTGTTGCACATTTTCTTGTCACTCCTAATCTAATATTTTTGAGGTATTGTGCTATTATCATCATCTTGCATTAAGTTGAATTGCCATTTTGCAGATTTGTACGGTCTTATTGACAGCTCATTTCCAAGACAGCTCATTTCCAAGTGTAAAAGCCGTATATGCAAGTCATTTGGCACCTTTCTCCTCCCAGACTGGCTGTGGTTACAGTGCCAGCGCCAGACATACATCACTCCTGTCAATTGTCAGATGTGGCCGTGGATTTCAGTAAGGCAGCATTTGAGGTCTACGGAGACTTTTCCGCACAGGGAGTCAATGGCGTGTTTCCAATGCTTATGTCAACGGTGCTGTCCCTTATAATAGCTATGTCCTTTCTTTGGTGCCAGTGACCTCTCCATCTTTTAATCCCCCAAATGCAAAAGGAAGACATATTCAGAGCAAAATACTATTCCATGAGTACAAAATCATTGGTAAAAAAAGATATTGTGCACAAAAAGCTACTGTACTGTATGCATCAATTTCATTGTGTTTGAACAAGAGGGCTTTATATAATATTGGGTTTGATCCAGGGAAGGCACAAATAATATTCTACCCATTGGTTGGATGCGTATCTCCTGAAGATCTAAAAACATGTCCAATGTAAAACATGTCCATCTTGGCCAGGAGCATGGAGCAGACATGAGTCTATCCAGTAGCATTGGTGCTCTTTCTGTCTGTCTGCTCCCTGTTGAGAGGTCTGTGAGGTGGATGCACATACTCAGGCGTAATCAGAGCCTGCTAAAACCCTATCTAGAGATAGGAGAGCTGCCTCTGGTTTGGTTTTTCTGCACTAGGCCTCAGCGGGAGGCTCGCTGCGTGACTTCCCAAAGCTCCTCCAGGCAAAATGGAAATCAAACTGACTAAGTGCATCCGGAAGACAAATTCATGCGCATTAAAGCAAGTCAATGAAATGTGAATCTCATTCTTATCACAGGGAGAGGTGTAATGTAGAGGCGCTGGACTACTAATAGGACTGCCAGACCATATAACATTATTTACCATGTCTCTCTCTCTAGCATACGTTATCTATCTCAATCTGAAGCAGTCAAAAACTAGGGTCAGTTGTCTGAGTGCACTTTGGCATCGCCTCCTCCTGTACAGAAATAAGGTTCTCACTGGCCATTTCTGTATAGTGTTACCTTTCGGTTTTCACTTTAAGTGCTGTGTTAGCATGCTGTGCTCATACGGCGAGCCTCACCTTCCTTGAGATTTTCTTAAGCGATGCCATCCGTGTGCACCAGTACTCTGCTCTCAGATTAGTCAAGATCCACTAAGGTGCACTATTCTGTTCCATTGTGGCCTTGAGTAATGATGAAGCTGTTGAGTGAGAATAAAAAGGTTCTCGGGACCTGGGACCTGTGGGTCAGAGAAAAATGGAGGATCAATCAACATCATATAATGCACACTGACATTGTTGAGAGCCAGTGTGATACTTTTATATATGCATTTCCACTCATCATCTAGTCTCAGAATGAACGACTAAGGTAATGGACCTCTGATCAATGGAGATACAAGAGATGTGAGGAATGGAATGGAAGGTGGTTGCTATATGCTGTGAGGCAGCTCCCTCTACAGTTCTCTCTACACCGGACACGAGATAGAGATGTGACAGAAGCCTAAACGAGGCCTGTTATCATTCCCTCAACTCAAATTTATTTAGATGAGATTTCACTTGTTTCTTTCATATTGGTTGAATTACAATAGAACCCAATATTTATCTGTACATATATTTGACCAGGGGTTTCATTCAAACTGTGTGTGACTGTCTGAGCTTTATCTCGGGGTTAAGATTGGTGTTCTGTATATCCTGCATGAGGTCAGCTTGCCAAGTTTGCTCTTTACACCCATTCTAATAAACACCCATCTGTATTTAAACGATCTGGAGATAAGATGCATTACAAAATGATTCAGCTTCAGTCTGTTTTGGAAGTCTGAAGAAGTCAGTTGGATTTACTGTCCCTAATTCTGCCTAGACAGAATCATAAAAAAAAACATGGAAATTCAGAACTGGAGATTTAAAAAGACCATAGAGCAAGGTATGTTACTTTCTAATGAATAATACAAAGAAAAGACTGTTGAAGTGCATTGTAATCTGCAATGTACTGTTTACTGCATGTAGGCCTACAGCAATACATGGACAGATAAACCCCCAACACAATGCAATGTAACCTGTCCTATAGGATATTCATAAAACATCAGTCCATGTTTGCCCTCTAGCGTAGTTTTGTTGTGCCGTAACAGGCACCGTATAGAAACCGAGACACCTCATTGTTTTTTTCTGGTGGGTGGGGCGAGCGGGAATGTTGGAGGGGGGGGGGGGGGGGGGGGTTATTGAAGGAAAGATTCGCCCATTTTGAATATTGAAGCGATGTTTCCATGTGTACATGAGCAATTCGCCATTCAAACAGGCAGAAATACAGGCAGAAAATGATCACATGATGATCTGATCATATGAGCAAAACTTGTCATACCGGCTTTATTTCTGCCTGCTTGAACGGCGAATAGCTCAGAGACACACGAAATGACCCCGGGAATCGATAGAACATCACTCAGATATGCACAAATACGATATAACATTCAATATGGGTGAATCTTTCCGTTAAGTAGACCTGAGCCAGCTGTTATTGTATTGGTGCCCATGGGATTTCCCCCACAAACAGCAACAGTAGTACATTTTGGGCAAATTTTATGACAAGCAAAACGCTTTCTGAACCCAAACGGACATCTTTCTAATAAATACATTATTAGAAAAACAGCTTTGTTTGAAGTCTGTAGTAGTTCTCAAAGCGCATGGAGCAGTCGTATCTGCCTGCTGATCGCTAGCTCGAACTCCCGTGAAACATAAAAGGACGAAGTAATGAATGACAATGATTTTAAATTAAATATTCTTTGTTACTGTAATCATTGTGTGTGTTCTTGTGCTTAATTGTGTTTGATGGTAATGAACTAGATGATAAGTGAGCCTATAGCCATCCATTTCATACAAACTGGATTGTTAGCTAGATACTAAATAACAATTTAATCAACCTTGTACAGTACCAGTCAAAAGTTTGGACACACCTACTCAATCCAGGGTTTTGTAGAATAATAGTGAAGACATAAAAACGATGAAATAACACATGGACTCATGTAGTAACCAAAAAAGTGCTAAACAAATCAAAGTATATTTTAGATTATTCAAAGTAGCCACCCTTTGCCTTGATGGTAGCTTTGCACACTCTTGGCATTCTCTCAACCAGCTTCACCTGGAATGCTTTTCCAACAGTCTTGAAGGAGTTCTCACATATGCTGAGCACTTGTTGGCTGCTTTTCCTTAACTTTGCGGTCCAACTCATCCCAAACCATCTCAATTGGGTTGAGGTCGGGTGATTGTGGAGGCCAGAACATCTGATGCAGCACTCCATCACTATCCTTGGTCAAATAGCCCATACACAGCCTGGAGGTGTGTTGGGTCATTATCTTGTTGAAAAACAAATGATAGTTCCACTAAGCGCAAACCAGATGGGATGGCGTATCACTGCAGAATGCTGTAGCCATGCTGGTTAAGTTGAATTCTAAATAAATCACAGACAGTGTCACCAGCAAAAAAAAAAAACACCACACCTCCTCCTCCATGCTTCATGTTGTGGGAAAGTAATTTTTCTAATAACCAAAGGAGAACCTTTAGGGAACATCACAGTTCTGAGAACGTTCAATTAACCCAATAACATAATATTTTGGTGTGTTAGAGAACATTTACAGTGCATTCAGAAAGTATTCAGACCCCTTCACTATTTCCACATTTTGTTACGTTACAGACTTGTTCTAAAAGGGGATGAAATTGTCCCCCCCCCCCCCTCAATCTTAACACAATAACCCATAATGACAAAGAAAAATTGGTTTTTAGAAATATCACATTTACATAAGTATTCAGACCCTTTACTCAGTACTTTGTTGAAGCACCTTTGGCAGCGATTACAAACTCAAGTCTTCTTGGGTATGACGCTACAAGCTTGGCACACCTGTATTTAGGGAGTTCCTCCGATTCTTCTCTGCAGATCCTCTCAGGCTCTGTCAGGTTGGATGGGGAGTGTTGCTGCACAGCTATTTTCAGGTCTCACCAGATGTTAAATTGTGTTCAAGTCCGGGCTCTGGCTGGGCCACTCAAGCACATTCAGAGACCTGTCCCGAAGCCACTCCTGCTTTGTCTTGGCTGTGTGCTTATAGTTGTTGTCCTGATGGAAGTTGAACCTTCGTCCCAGGCTGAGGTCCTGAGCACTCTGGAGCAGATTTTCATCAAGGATCTCTCTGTACTTTCCTTCGTCCATCTTTCCCTCAATCCTGACTAGTCTCCCAGTCCCTGTTGCTGAAATAAATCCCCACAATAAATCCCCAAGGCATGATTGGTGGAGTGCTGAGAGATGGTTGTCCTTCTGGAAGGTTCTCCCATCTCCACAGAGGAACTCTGGAGCTCTGTCAGAGTGACCATCGAGTTCTTGGTCACCTCCCAGACCAAGGCCCTTCTCCCCTGATTGCTCAGTTTGGCAAGGAAGGCTAGCTCTAAGAACAATCTTGGTGGTTCCAAACTTTTTCCATTTAAGAATGATGGAGGCCACTGTGTTCTTGGGGACTTTCAATGCTGCAGACATTTTTTGGTACCCATCCCCAGATCTGTGCCTCGACACAATACTGTCTCTGAGCTCTAGAGACAATTCCTTCGACCTCATGGCTTGGTTTTTGCTCTGGCATGCACTGCCAACTGTGGAACCTTATATAGACACGTTTGTGCCTTTCCAAATTATGTCCAATCAATTGAATTTACCACAGGTGGACCCCAATCAAGTTGTAGAAACATCTCAAAGATGATCAATGGAAACACAATGCACCAGAGCTCAATTTCGAGTCTCATATCAACGGGTCTGAATACCTATGTAAATAAGGTATTTCTAAACACCTGTTTTCGCTTTGTCATTATGGGGTATTGTGTGTAGATTGATGAGGGAAAACATTTTTATCATTTTTCGAATAAGGCTGTAACGTAACTAAATGTGGAAACAAGGAAGGGGTCTGAATACTTTGAATGCACTGTACATAACATTCCCCTGTAAAAACCCACCACCCGCCAACCCCTCTTTTACGCTACTGCTACTCTCTGTTCATCATATATGCATAGTCACTTTAACCATATCTACATACTACCTCAATCAGCCCGACTAACCGGTGTCTGTATGTAGCCTCGCTACTGTTATTTTTACTTTTTACTGCTGTTTTTATTGCTTTACTTACCTATTGTTCACCTAATACCTTTTTTGCACTATTGGTTAGAGCCTGTACACGTGACAAATAATCTTAGTTTTGATTTCATTTGTTTGGCTGTTTGAAAAATAACCTTCTCCTAACGTTCTGGGAACCTTGCATGTGTTTCTTAGGGCTAGGTGAGGGCGTGGTTGTCCAATGGTTCTTTTATATAACCTTTCCACAACTTTCTGGGAATGGTTCAGAGTAGTTCCTTGCCTTAGGATTATTCTCATCACATTTAACTTGACCCCCAAATGTTTTATTTTCTTGGTATTTCATTACTTTAACAGAACATTTCCTAAATATGTTTACAATTTTAGTAATGTTCTAGTAATGTTCTCCAACTGGTTTGGCATTGGGAATGTTCTCAAAAAGTTCAGACAATGTTAAGTAATAGCATTCTTCTGTGGGAATGTCAGTAATTCAGCATTACATTTCATACAGGTTTGCTCATGGTTCTAAAGTCATGTTCTCAAGTCGTCCCAAGAACGTTAAGAAACAACATTCTTCTGTGGGAATTTCAGTACTTCAGCAAAACGTTTCCTTCAGGTTTCCTGGTGCTTGTTTTTAAAGTCATGTTCTCAAATTGTTCGAGAACCAAAAACATACGTTCCCACAACTTCCAAGGAACCAAATGTGCTAGCTGGGTACTCTCGGAAATCCCAGACCTAGCTGGAATATTACGGGAGGCAACCCATCTGACTAAAATAACTATTATGACATCCTCACTGTGTACTGATCATCTCTGTAGTCAACTGCTGGAGATGTCTTAGAGCATTGCTATAGTTATATGGAAAGAGGGATAGACAGTCTGATTCTTCTTCCGGTAGACTATTGAGATTCAATGGAGTGATAAAGACAAGTGCAATATCGCCCTCTAGTGATAGGAAAATATAATCCGTGAAATCACCAATATTATTTGTAGACACGTTGCAGGTTTGGCATTTTTGGGCCTATCAGGTATGACATGCAACCTTTCATAAAATTATATATCAATGTCTTGGAACATGTGGCCTTGATAAAATATAAGAGGAAATTGGTAACTTCTCATTCGTAACAATAAATATTGCATGTAGCCTATCAACAGCTTAAAATTAAATATTTGTGCGTTCTGTTGACTAAAATCGAAGTAAAGATGCATCACAGATTATCCATTATATTGACCAGATGCTCTAGTGTCCGCTCTAACAATTAAAATACATGTATTCAAAAATGGAAGTCAGTCGGAGGAGGCAAGATCAGGTGGGAACATTCTAACCAATGAGAGGGAAGATACGCGTGTGAACAACAGGCACAACGGTTTCCACTAGTTACCACTGTCGAAAGTCAAAGATATCGTGGCTATATCGTAAAAAATCATGACAACTAAAATGTGCATTGTTCTTAACTGACTTGCCTAGTTAAATAAAGGTAAAAAAAATATATAAATTGTAGAAATGGGCGGGGTTTAAGACTTTGTGTCTGTGGTAAATAGTGACATCCAGGCACAACACCGATATAGTGTTTTTTCACAAAGTTGCCGTGATGTCACGCGTCCTACTTATGTCAGTACACTCGTAACAACGGAATTAACAATTTTTAACAAAGAAATCAACATTTCCCAACTGGCTGATGTTACTACTCTTTTCTTAAGAGACAAAGACCAGGTCGTCCATGCCCTTAATGCTATAACTGCATTTTCTATTGCATCAGGATTAAAACTGAATGTTTCCAAATGTGAAATCGTATGTTTATTTGACTCTGATAAAAGAAATAGAAAATATTCCTGTTAATGACTGTTAAATATTTAGGAATACAAAAAAACACTTAGTCAGACAACATATGAATTTCTCTCCTAAAATTAAGAAAAGCAAAAATATATTTAATAATTGGCTAAAAAGAGATCTTTCTATACTTGGGAAAGTACTTCTGTCCAAGGCAGAGGGACTGTCTCATTTTTTGTACCCCTCATTATCTTTATTTGTAAATCCTGCTACTTGTAAAGAGATCAATAAGACCTTTCTTGACTTCATCTGGAAAAATAAGTCTCACAAACAAAAAAAGTCAGTCCTCTCATAAAAGAGGTGAAGGCGTTCTGGAAGTGTTGGATTTTGTGACATAAATAACACTTTCAAGATCAATTAGTTGAAAAGATGTTTGATCAGTACTGATGCAATGTGGTAGTTCATTCCAAATAATGTGTTTAATAAGTTGAGGTCTTCAATTTTTACTGAAATGTAATTATATTCCTGAAAGATTACCCGCTAAATTGGCTAGGTTTCACCAACAAGTTTTAATGGCCTGGAAAATAGGTTTCCTGCACAATTTTTCCCCACATAAAGCTATTTTGTGGAATAATTCAGACATAACTGTAAGGAATAAGTAATTGTTTTACCCCAGCTGGCATGTGAGGAATTCTGACTTTGTTCTTGATGTTTTCGACAACAAGGGTAATATTCTCACATTTTAAAAATGTATAACATTGAAAGAGTTTCCAATATCTTTCAGAGTTTAGTTCTGTGATCAAAGTCGTTTCCAGTGGTCTAACTACACGAATGAAATCTCATCTTAGCTTTGGTGATGATCACAAAGTTTATCCAGAACTCAGATTGGAAGGCGTGGGCTTACTTGAGAAATCTTGTTGTAATAAATATATAAGACTAATTCTTCATTAAAAAAAAAACAACTTACACAGAGAGGAAACTTTTTCTGGAACATGCTTATTCCTGATATTGTCTGGAAAAATGCATGGTTAAGGCCTTACAAATATCGTATACCAAACAAAGTTAAGGAAGTGCACGTAAATTTTTTACATAAGATATATCCATGTAATTCTATGATATCCAAATGTGTGGTGTAGTATCTCAGGAGGTCTACCCCGGGGGATGGTAATAGAGGGGAGGTACGTGAGGCGACGTTGGCTCCCTCTGCTGGGAATACGGGAGCTGGGCACCCCGACACGGACAGCTCTAAGTGGAGGTAATTAGAGGAAAGTGCCAACCAGCCGTGGAGGCCAAATAAAAGGAGCACGGTGGCACACCGCGGGAGAGGAGGGGGAGAGACCGACACCAAGCAAAAGTAGAGAAGAAGGACCGAGCGAAACCCAAGTGATTTTCTTTGTTATATTTATTTTCTGTCTTAGTAAAGTTGTTTTTGTGGACTAAAGCCTCCCTGTCTCTGTGTCAATCTCTGCACGCTCAACCCAACACCCCACGGTTTACCACAGTGGCTATTGATGATATCTGCATTTTCTGTGAAAATCTGTCTCACTTGTTCTTTGAATGTAAATCTGTGTCATCATTTTTGGAAAAACTTGCAAAATACTTATTTACCATTATGAACACTACCCATGTTTTTGACATGAAGGATATAATATGTTACTATTGCAATGATAACAAGACCATTGAAATGATTGTGATTTTTTTTAAATTCTTGATGCCAAGTACTTAATACATGATTGAATGTAACTATTTTATTAAAACATTAACCCTAGTGAATAACAAGAATAACATTTTACTGAATCATAATTTTTTTCTTCCAGTGATTACAATTGCACTAGAATTGTTTATTTTATTTTTTTATTACTTTATTTCTGTATGTTAGCATTTTCTTGTTAGTACGTGCGTTCTGTTTTGTTTGATGTAACAATGTAAATTGTTCTGTATTTTGAATTTAAAAAAACTCGTAACAGAATCATTAAGAAACATATATTTAACCAAATAAGCCACATGTAGCAAATAAGCCATTATAGGTTTTGTCAACTAAATTTAACACTCTCTCATTGACCTCCATACAAAAACTCCACCCTTGGTGAGCGAAAAACACGACAAACTACACCTGCCAGAGAAAGATTTTCGGCCAAGTTCTCCCCCTCACTTCACCTCTTCTCTGATTACATTCCATTCTCCACATTGAATCCTTCAAGTGTTCTTCTATAATATCATGGTGGTCCACAAAGAAACGTTTAAAGTGCATGCCACTACCTACTGTGTTGGAATGTATGATCAATCATGATTGGGACAATTCTGTTTTACCTTGAAAATAAAAACAATGTTTTGGAGAAATGTCCTCTGGTCTGATGAAACAAAAATAGAACTGTTTGGCCATAATGACCATTATGTTTGGAGGAAAAGGGGAGAGGATTGCAAGCCGAAGAACACCATCCCAACCGTGAAGCACGGGGGTGGCAGCATCATGTTGTGGGGGTGCTTTGCTGCAGGAGGGACTGGTGCACTTCACAAAATCTATGTTATCGTGAGGGAGGAAAATTATGTGGATCTATTGAAGCAACATCTCAAGACATCAGTCAGGAAGTTAAAGCTTGGTCGCAAATGGGTCTTCCAAATGGACATTGACCCCGAGCATACTTCCAGAGTTGTGGCAAAATAGCTTAAGGACAACAAAGTCAAGGTATTGGAGTGGCCATCAAAGCCCTGACCTCAATCCTATAGAAAATCTGTGCGCAGAACTGAAAAAGTGTGTGTGAGCAATGAGGCCTACAAACCTGACTCAGTTACACCAGCTCTGTCAGGAGGAATGGGCCAAAATTCACCCAAGTTATTGTGGGAAGCTTGTGGAAGGCTACCCGAAACGTTTGACCCAAGTTAAACAATTTAAAAGGCAATGCTACCAAATACTAAGTGAGTGTATGTAAACTTCTGACTCACTGGGAATGTGATGAAAGAAATAAAAGCTGAAATAAATCATTGCAATATTTTTCTGACATTTCACATTCTTCAAATAAAGTGGTGATCCTGACCTAAAACAGGGTATTTTTACTAGGATTAAATGTCAGGAATTGTGAAACATTTACACTCAGTTTATTTGGCTAAGGTGTATGTAAACTTCCGACTTCAACTGTAGTTCTACCAATCTGTTTTACAGCCTCTGCATATGATACATAATGACTGATTCTATATCTCTGAGCCTCTCTCTGTAACTGGCATCCACCAAATGCTGCACTGTGTTCTCCCCCACAATTACAGAACTTAACCTTCACATTGCTTCCACATTCACTGTAATCATGTGCACCTCCACACATATTTTGTATTTATTTTACATTGAGCAGCTACATGTCCCATTATTTGGTATTTAAAACACTGCAGTGCATATGGGACAAATTCTCTAACATTGAAACTAAGGAATCCTATCTGTACTTTTCCTTGCAAGACTTTCTCAAACCTCTGCATCACTGATAAGCTTTCACTTGTTTGACCCTCTTTCCTACTGATCAACCTTTTGGCCCCAATCACTCTTCACATTTTCTTTAATATTATCTGTGGACATAGATATTGGAACCCCAGTGATGCCTCCTCTCTATCTAGCATAAGCACCAGGGACATGGCTTTTAATCTTCTTTCCATTAAGTTTTTCCATTTTCAGAATCTTCTCTTGCTGAGCCTGGCTACCACACAATATTAACAATCTACCATTTCCAATGAACCAGGCTAATTTCACTTCACCTATCTATTTCTCTACAGCATTAGACGTATAGGGTGTAAGTGAGACCGTGTGGTCTCATCAAACACTATCACCACTTTCCACTCCAACACATCATTACTCTTGATTCCTACCTTGTCCCTCTTTATCGTTTGTTTACTAGATGATCCACAGCTTTCTGTATCATGATTTCTCTTCTTTCCACTACCGACCATGCCGGTGCTTGACCCTCATCCTTCTGCTCCGTACCATCAGAACTGACACCCATATCGTTAGCATTCCACCACACCATTTGCTTCACCAACCTTTTCTCCATTTCCTCCATTTCGTCTGCAGTACTAGCCGCCATTTCCATCCTCCAACCCTCTCTCCCCTCCAAGTTGTCAGTTCTAGTAATTATATTTCTATGCATGTATTAATGAGGTGTCACGTGCTCGGGAAAGACACCTTACTGCAATAATTATTCAGCATAGTAAACAAAACCAATAGTAGGCTTATACAAACGGCATTAACTTTAAATTAGTGAGAGTTGAGGATATATCGTTAAACACATTTAATGTAGACAACATTTTTCATTTCAAATTTGATCGAAGTATCTATTTATGTAAGCGATTTAAGAATCTCGTGTCTAATACCAACCACGTCCCCTTCCGTTTCGAATGGTTGCATGCTCTATGGTGAGGCTGTTGCTATAGTAACAGATACGGAGAGCAGACAGTAGTGGCGCTGGTGAGCGACAAATAGCGAAAGGTGTTGAGGGTTTCTGAATGTGAAAGAGTGAGGAGGAAAGACGTGCGGATAAGGAGGCTGCAAGAAGGGGGGAAGTGACGGGTCTGCTTGAAAAGAAAGAAATGTCGGAGAGGATCGCTTCATCATGTGGAAACCTTTATGATACCACTTCACTCCTTCTCCAGTACTGCAATGGTGAGTTCACCTTTGACTTGCTTGCAGCTCTGAGTCGACCGATTTTGATATGAACCGTGGCACACAGCTGGGACTGTAGGTTTGCATGCACCTGTTTGCAGGTTCCCTATCAGTTTACACGAAACAGAGATGTAGCTCGAGCTACAGATTATTGAATAGAATGTTAGCTTGCATCGTTAGAATGATCTATGCTCTATCTATCCATCCATCATAGAGCAGGCTGTCGTGAACTTCGTTAACCCACTGCTATGTTGTGATAGGTGTAACCCAGAGCCATGTATTTAGAAAAATATTTGGTTCTGGTGTAGCCGACCTGCAAACCCTCTTTGACTTTATGTAAAATATTTTCCGACTGGGGGAAAACAGATAGGCTATCTCTATGATATATAGTAGTGGAACTATTTGCATATTATGGTTTCACTATTTCAGATGAAGTGTAATTGCCTTAGAGAGAAGAGTGGCAGATGAATTACACTGTTGTGGCTTCATCTCTCTGTTGTAAATTAGAGAATGGTGTTCACTTTTTGAGGGGCAGCAGGGGCTGGACATGACTGTAGTGTAAAGGGTGATCATAACAATGCAGCTCATCAAAGAAAAGCTGATGCAATGATGCTGTAACTGGCCACATCACAAGACCAGGTTCATGCACGTGAGAAGAAAAGAAAACACACACCTCTGGTGACGTTTTTTACTCTACAGTATTTAGTTATATTTTATGCACCCATGCTATCCAATACAATTTGACATGGTTCACAAATCCAATTATGCACGTAAGCAGTGTGATGAAATTGAATTGCGAGTAAACATAGGATATTTGAAGGGACCGTGTAGCGTACCTAAATAGACTTGAAAGGTAATTAATGTATTGCTGAACAAAATCTGTGAAACTCAGGTTCTGTGTATTGGGCTACATGCAGGTCTAAAAATAGCCTAGAAGTAGAAGATAGCCTACCATATTGAGTGACAGGTGGACAGACATGGAGAAAGGCATGTCATCTGTTCAAATGGCCAGGCTGTCCTGACCCTGTAACCATGAGAAGATATTTCCCATGGCAGGGTCTACTATGCACAGTACCCAGCCGGGGTGTCCTGCAGGGTCTCCGTTGACCAATGCCTACCCAGCTAGGACATAACGTTCTGAGAACCATATTGTAATGACCTGACAAGATCATAAAGGAACAATTGTCCAGACAGAGGGTTGAGTTTACGAATTGACGGCTTATTAACCCAACTTTACACAGGCTACTGTTTGGCCGTAGCCCACGCCAAATACAAAAGATACCCCGCAAGCCAACCGTGACCTTCTCTTGTGAAGCCCAGACGTAAGAGAGAGAACAATGGCTAAACATGGTCTTAACTTCCAATGCTCCATCCCCCTGCTTAACCACCCTCCACGCCACTCCGCCAAACACCAGGATGCCCGTCATCAGAACATTCCAGGCATCCCCGTGATTGGCAGATAGCAGGTTGATTGGCATGTCGGACCCCGCGAACACTGGTAAGTACAACACAACCCACTAATAGCCTACCACATAACACACCGCTGTCTGTGTGGGTCGCTACAATATGTTTCTTAGAGCTTGGTGAAAGTGTTGTTGTCCTATGGTTATTTTGCATACAACCCTACCACAACTTTCTGTGAATGGGGCAGGACAGTTGCTTGGCTTTGGAACATTCTCAGCACATTTAAGTCACTTGACATAAAAAATATATACACTGCTCAAAAAAATAAAGGGAACACTTCAACAACACAATGTAACTCCAAGTCAATCACACTTCTATGAAATCAAACTGTCCACTTAGAAAGCAACACTGATTGACAATAAATTTCACATGCTGTTGTGCAAATGGAATAGACAAAAGGTGGAAATTATAGGCAATTAGCAAGACACCCCCAAAAAAGGAGTGATTCTGCAGGTGGTGACCACAGACCACTTCTCAGTTCCTATGCTTCCTGGCTGATGTTTTGGTCACTTTTGAATGCTGGCGGTGCTCTCACTCTAGTGGTAGCATGAGACGGAGTCTACAACCCACACAAGTGGCTCAGGTAGGGCAGTTCATCCAGGATGGCACATCAATGCGAGCTGTGGCAAGAAGGTTTGCTGTGTCTGTCAGCGTAGTGTCCAGAGCATGGAGGCGCTACCAGGAGACAGGTCAGTACATCAGGAGACGTGGAGGAGGCCGTAGGAGGGCAACAACCCAGCAGCAGGACCGCTACCTCCGCCTTTGTGCAAGGAGGTGCACTGCCAGAGCCCCGCAAAATGACCTCCAGCAGTCCACAAATCTGCAGAATCACTCCTTTTTTGGGGGTGTCTTGCTAATTGCCTATAATTTCCACCTTTTGTCTATTCCATTTGCACAACAGCATGTGAAATTTATTGTCAATCAGTGTTGCTTCCTAATTGGACAGTTTGATTTCACAGAAGTGTGATTGACTTGGAGTTACATTGTGTTGTTTAAGTGTTCCCTTTATTTTTTTGAGCAGTGTATATTCTTGGTATTTCATTACTTTAACAGAACGTTTCCTAAAAGTTCAAACATGGTTACATTTCATTTACATTTTGGTAATGTTCTAGCCTCATACGAACCATTCTGATCTCGAAAGCTTACATTCTGTTTCGCTACACGGATACAGTTTGGTCACTACAAGATTCAAATCATTTGAGCTTCTCCATTCTATCCGCTGCATGGCCGGACCAATCAGCATCCTCTGATAATCTGTGGGCACAGAAGTCGAAAATCATAACAACAATGGCTGCTCCTGAGGAGGTTGGCGTTGATTCTGCTATAGGAGCAGTTATATCAGAACTGGAGGACATAGCTTCATTGAAAGAACAGCAAATAACTGCACTGAAGGATTTTCTCAGGAGAGATGTTTTCAAATCAAATCACATTTTATTTGTCACATGCGCCTAATATCAGAGGTGTGGACTCGAGTCACATGACTTGGACTCGAGTCACAAATATGATGACTTGCAACT
This sequence comes from Salvelinus fontinalis, assembly GCF_029448725.1. Classification (NCBI taxonomy): domain Eukaryota; kingdom Metazoa; phylum Chordata; class Actinopteri; order Salmoniformes; family Salmonidae; genus Salvelinus; species Salvelinus fontinalis. The sequence goes on along the minus strand of NC_074697.1, from coordinate 40,083,562 downwards.
CGACTGACTTTAACACCAATTACTCGTGACTTAACTTGGACTTGAGCCTTTTGACTCGAACTGACTTGATATCCTCCCAAGCCCAAATATGAAAAATGATGCTATTAAAAAAAGTGTGTAGCGCGTCAACTCTTCATTTAACGGATTACAGTTTGGACAGCAGCCAATCAAATTGTGCCAGTGGAGAAACAGTTGCGCGTGGCAGTGCAGAGGAACGTCGGCGGGTGAATTCAGATGAAGCCATTGGAAAGATGATACCCCAAATTATTATTTTCGGATATAAACACTACGCTGTAGTCAACAAAAAACAGATTGCAACTTGCAGAACATGCGGGAAGAAACTTGCGGTGCTACTGCCGCTGCTCAATTACAGAGTTGAACAATACCAGATGAACAAAAGTGTCACAACAGTCTCCAATTTGACAGTTCATGGAGACCCGTGTAGGGCTGTACAGCATGAATCATCCACAGCAGAAAGCTATTAACAATGCAATACTGTCCGACCTGGTTATCAATTGCAACTTGACTCTGTCTATTGTGGAAAACAAGAGTTTTCGTCACTGTCGGTCATTGGTTGACAGTAAGTACAGCCAAGTGTGTCGTAGAACATTGACATTAAAAGTAGAGAACCTCGCTACAGAGAGACGTTCAACACTGAAAACTCAGTTGAGCAACACAGACCATGTTTCAGTCACAGTGGACATTTGGTCAGACCGAAAGATGAGGGGGTTCCTGCACTGTGTGGAGAAAGATGGAGAGAGGATACAGCTCAAGTCCAATCTCTTGGCCTGTGACCGCTTCAAAGGCCCACACACAGCTGAAAGAATCTGTGAGCAATTTGAGGCCATATGTGGTGAGTACAGCATTAAAGATAAATTGGCCCATATCTTTTGTGACAATGCTGCCAACATGAGAAAAGCATTCACGGTGTGCTTCCCCATTGAACAAGAAGATGAAGTACATGATGAAGATCACCTTGATGACCCAGAGCTCTGGAATGACCTAACCCTGGAAGACCAGCAAACAGTGGATGCTGCTATTGCAAAAAAACAGCGCTTGCAGTGTTTTGCCCACACTCTCTAGCTGGTGGTGGGAGATGGCTTGAAAGAGATGACTCCTTCTCTTTCAAAGTTATCAAAAATCAGCCCACTGCTGCATACAAACACAACATTCAAAGAGGTGTTTGAATCTGAATTTGGGGAAAGAGGCATCCCTGCTGCTGTCAACACAAGATGGAACTCAACAAAAGTGAAGGCAGTTATCCAATGTGACCATCTAAAGCTCAGTCATGTTCTAGAAAAGGCGGGGCACAAGGAGTTGTTGTTCACAGTACGGGAGTGGAATACGTTGAAGGAGTTGGTGGACATCCTGAAGAAATTTGGAGAAGCAACAGATATGACACAGGGGGTGAAGATAGTCACAATCAGTTATGTTGTTCCCTCGCTCCTGTCTCTGAATCACCACCTGGAACAGTGGAAGCCTCACGTCCATTTCCTAAGAGGCCTGGTCAGAAGTCTCCAGGCATCCATGAACCAAAAGATTTCTTGGAATCTTCATCAATGTGAAGGCCAGGACACAAGATGGAATCACTGCCCCCTTTTCAGATCCAGTCTACCTCAAAGCAGCTGCCTTGGATCTGGCTGCAGGGACTGAGCAAGCTGTGCCTCTTGTTGATGAGGAAGAGAGAGAGGACCATAGTCTTGGACAAGAAGAAGAGCTGTTTGCAGCATACTGTAAGAGGCAGAAGAAAGCTGTTGGGACCACTCCAGCACTACAGCTAAGTCACTACCTTGACATATGCGAAGGACAGAATGCCCTCTTGTTCTAGGCAATGAACAGGAAGGCTCTTTCTTCACTGTCCCAAGTGGCCATCAGGGTCTTGGCAGTGCCTGCCTCCAGTGCCCCGGTGGAGCGTGTCTTCAGCAATGGTGGCATCATACTGCGGCCTTGTGCACAAATGACTGACAGACTTTTATCGAATTTGGTCTTTTGCAAATGCAAAGCATCATAGGGCCCTGAGATAAGAGAAAAAATAAAACTGTTTATGCATTACACATACACTCACACACACGTAGTCTTCATGTTCAGGTTTTATCTCCCATCTTTGGGATCTATATGTTTTCTCTCAGAAATTCAGGCCAGTGTTCAAATTGTAGGCCTACTTGAAGTTCAGTATCAGTTGTTTTGATGTACCTTTTAATAAATGATTGTAACTTTATGGCAGGATTGATTTAGGTGTCTGGAGTATATCTGGAGAGAGAGATATTTTGTTTTTGTTGTCATATTGATTTGTCTTTCTCATGGCTACCCATGTATTTCCATGGAAATATAAAGTTTATTTGGAAACTAATAAATATTGTAATAAACCTGTTGATGAGGTTATTCACTGTAGCTCTGTTTTACTAGATCTATGGTCATAGCCAATATTCGTAGAGTACCCTTCTACTGCCCTTGCAAGTCATTGCCACTCTTTCCCCTCGGTTGGCACACAGTCTTACATGGAACAGGTTCTGGAATGGGAAGGAATAGAATATCCCCCTTGACTTACACCTGGAACACCTCAGCTTCTTGAAGTCATTTTTGAAGGGCCTGGGTCCAAACATGACTGTGCAAGCAGCAGACAGGATTATCAAGTCTATTGGTGTCCTCAAGGACTTGATGGACACCACAGACGCTGAGTTAGCAGCATTAAAGTCTAGTGGCATCCATCATGCTGGGGACTGGGGACATTCTAGCCTTTGTTGAGGTTGTCAGGGAGGCAGAGCTGTTCAAAACCCAACCAGGCAGAGTTGGAAACATTCTCTCAAAAGTGAAGTACAGTGAGTTGTTCCCGTTTTTGATTTGAAACAACTTAGGTGCCAGGCTAGCTGGGGATGTGGAGGGCTTAGTCTGACCATCAAACCCTGTCTAAGAGGTAGACCGTGATTGGGAGTTAAGGTGCAGGAGTAGGCTAAACACCCTAATAATGTCACTGTAAATATTTCTTATTAACTTGTATTTATCAGTACAACTTTTACTCTGCTTTTATCTGTCGAACAAAGTACAAATCCAGCTTTGATTTCTGTTTCTTGATTAATTCATAATGTTAACAGTTGAAATTAAACGACACCACTGACAGTCTTGAGCAACAGTTATGACGATTTGAATTTGGACAAGTAACAACATACAGATGGTAACAAAGGCTCATTTCTGAGCAGTCATTCAACTAACTACTATAGAACAACAATGTTCGCAGCACAAATTGTGCCTTAAGTTACCTTCTGTCTTATGTACTGTACAATGCCATGAGAACATATTCACACCCTTTGACTTATTCCACATTTTGTGCTGTTACAGCCTGAATTGAAAATGTATAGCATTTTTTTTTTAAATGTCACTGGCCTACATACAATAGTGCATAATGTCAAAGTGGAATTATGTTTAATTAATTGTACAAATCAATTAAAAATGAAAAGCTGAAATGTCTTGAGTCAATAATTATTCAACCCCTTTGTTATGGCAAGCCTAAATAAGTTCAGGAGTAAACATTTGCTTAACAAGTCACATAATAAGTTGCATGGACTCAATCTGTGTAACAAATAATAGTGGTTAACATGATTTTTGAATGACTACCTCATCTCTGTACCCCAAACATAATTATCGGTAAGGTCCCTCAGTCGAGCAGTGGATTCCAAACACAGATTCAACCACAAAGACCAGGGAGGTATTCCAATGCCTCGCAAAGAAGTGCACGTATTGGTAGATAGGTAAAACATTAAAAAAAGAAGAAGACATTGAATATCCCTTTGAGCATGGTGAAGTTATTAATTACACTTTGGATGGTGTATCAGTACACCCAGTCACTACAAAGATACTGATGTCCTTCCTAACTCAGTTGCCGGAGAAGAAGGAAACCACGCAGAGATTTCACCATGAGGCCAATAGTGACTTTAAAACAGTTACAGAGTTTAATGGTTGTGATAGGAGAACTCTGAGAATGCATCAACAACATTTGTAATTACTAAACAATACTGACCTAATTGACAGAGTGAAAAGAAGGAAGCTTGTACAAATTGTTTGTTACAATTGTTACAAATAACACAAGACATGAATCCTGTTTGCAACAAGGCACTAAAGTATTACTGCAAAAAAAAATACAAAGCAAATTGCTTTTTGTGCTGAGTACACAAATCCAATAATACACATTACTGAGTACCACTCCATATTTTCAAGCATTGTTGTGGCTGCATCATGTTATGGATATACACTACCGGTCAAAGGTTTTAGAACGCCTACTCATTCAAGGGTTTTTATTTATTTTAACTATTTTCTACATTGTAGAATACTGAAGACATCAAAACTATGAAATAACACATATATGGAATCATGTAGTAACCAAAAAAGTGTTCAACAAATCAAAATAGATTTTATATTTGAGATTCTTCAAACAGCTACCCTTTGCCTTGATGACAGTTTTGCACACTTGGCATTCTCTCAACCAGCTTCACCTGGAAGGCTTTTCCAACAGTCAGTCTTAAAAGAGTTCCCACATATGCTGAGCACTTGTTGGCTGCTTTTCCTTCACTTTGTGGTCCGACTCATCCGAAACCATCTCAATTTGATTAAGGTCGGGGGATTGTGGAGGCCAGGTCATCTGATGCAGCAACTCCATCATTCTCCTTGGTAAAATAGCCCTTACACAGCCTGGAGGTGTGTTGGGTCATTGTTCTGTTGAAAAACAAATGATAGTCCCACTAAGCCCAAACCAGATGGGATGGCGTATCGCTGCAGAATGCTGTGGTAGCCATGCTGGTTAAGTGTGCCTTGAATTCTAAAGAAATCACAGGCAGTGTCACCAGCAAAGCATCCCCACACCAAAACACCTCCTCCATGCTTTACGGTGGGAAATACACATGCAGAGATCAACCATTCACCCTCGGTTGGAACCAAAAATCTCCAGTTTGGACTCCAGACCAAAGGACAAGCAAGTATTTTCTTCTTATTGGTGTCCTTTTAGTAGTGGTTTCTTTGCATCAATTCGACCATGAAGGCCTGACTCACACAGTCTCCTCTGAACAATTGATGTTGAGATGTGTCTGTTACGGAACAGTTGATGTTGAGATGTGTCTGTTACTTGAACTCTGAAGCATTTATTTGGACTGCAATTTCTGAGGCTGGCAACTAATGAACTTATCCTCTGCAGCAGAGGTAACTCTGGGTCTTCCATTCCGGTGGTGGTCCTCATGAGAGCCAGTTTCATCATAGCGCTTGATGGTTTTTGCGACTGCACTTGAAGAAACTTTCAAAGTTCTTGAAATGCTCCGTATTGACTGACCTACATGTCTTAAAGTAATGATGGACTGCTTATTTGAGCTGTTCTTGCCATCATATGGACTTGATCTTTTACTTGGTCTCTCTATCTTCTGTATACCCCCCCCCCCCCCCCCCCACCTTGTCACAACACAACTGATTAGCTCAAACGCATTAAGAAGGAAAGAAATTCCACAAATCAACTTTTAAAAAGGCACACCTGTTAATTCAAATGCATTCCAGGTATCTATCTCATGAAGCTGTTGAGAGAAAGCTGTCTGTGTGTGTTTGTGTGTGACCAAAGCTCGAGTGGCTATTTGAAGAATCTCAAATCTCAAATATATTTTGATTTGTTTAACACTTTTTTGGTTACTACATGATTCCATATATGTTATTTCATAGTTTTGATGTCTTCACTATTATTCTACAATGTAGAAAATAGTACAAATAAAGAAAAACCCTTGAATGAGTAGGTGTTTTAAAACTTTTGACCGGTAGTGTACTTGTAATCGTTAAAGGCTGAGGAGTTTTGCAGGATAAAAAAGAAACGTAAATGGAGCTATGCACAGGCAAAATCTTAGAGGAGAACCTGGTTCAGTCTGCCAGACACTGGGAGATGAATTCACCTTTCAGCAGGACAATAACATAAAACACAATGCCAAATCTACACTGGAGTTGCTTACCAAGAAGACAGTGAATGTTCCTGAGTGACCGAGTTACAGTTTTGACTTAAATCTGGTTGAAAATCTATGGCGCCACTTGAAAATTGTTGTCAAGCTATGATCAACGACCAATTTGGGGGAGGCTGAAGAATTTTGAAAAGGATAATGGGCAAATGTTACGCAATCCAGGTGTGGAAAGCTCTTAGAGACTGTTTGAATCTGGTTGTGGCTAAGGTTAGTCCATTGTTGATATAGTCCCAAAATGTTTTGCATGTCAGCAATCAAGTTTTCAAGATATGTAACTTTCAACATACAGAAATACAGCCGGTATGATGCCTTCAAAGTTATATCTCCAATTTCCATGTGTCCTATTTGTGCTCGACGTTCCAAAGAGTTTACCAAAAATAAGCTAGAAATGTTATTATTAAAACATTCAGTGAAAGTTTTAAGGAAGTTATTCAAAAACCTCAAAATAATCATTAATAACCCCCCCCCAATTTTTTTTTTTTTAAACAGTGTCACATACATTGTTTTATTGTCACATACCGGATAGGTGCAGTGAAATGAAGGCTCCAGAGTAAAACGTTGTCAGAACCTCACTGCAACCTAAAAATGAACGTTCCCAAAACATTCAAAATGTTCACTTCTGTTCTCAGAACATTTTAAAAAGCTTAGTTTTACCAGGTTATGAACCATATGGCTTCGTTCCTACAACCAATGTGAAACCAAAAACACATGTTCCCACAACTTGTGCTAATGTGCCAAATGTGCTATTTGGGTAGCCTGGATGTGCTACAGACTTAGGATCGGTTCCAGGCTGCGGATCACCCCAGACGGTGGAATACGGAGGGGAGCAGCTCAGCTCCTCTGCCAAAAGGAGGTTGAATTGGCTTTGGAGCCATCTTGGTCAGGGTGACCAGCTTCTTTACTGGTTACTGCCTTTGTGTGTGTGTGTGTGTGTGTGTGTGTGTGTGTGTGTGACCAAAGCTCGAGTCTGGACTCTGAATGGTCTGGTGCTGACGATTTAGCTCGTAGTGTCACTAGAGGTTAAGCACTTCAACAGCTGAGATCACAATTGAGTGTACAGGTGTATTTTATCCCGCAACAAGCTATTGATTTATTATGAATGCAAACAATAGAAGGTAAAAAGGCTCGCAAAGGTAAATGTACTTTTAACTTGTGACCATCTGGCATATTTGTCTTATTGACTGACTCAGACGGCGTGCCACAACAATGGCTCATCTATTTGGAAATCTCAGACCTACAGGTCAGCGTTCAGGTGTCTTTACCGCTTTCATGGTGTGACAGCTGGTAGTGGGATCCCCTCCCTAGGGTTTGCTCACATTGTTACTCATGTAGACGCTGGTCCCAGTGGTGTGTGTGTGCGTGTTATTGATAGAGAAGACCTCAGTGACTTCCTTGAAGATGAAGGCAGGGGGCTAAATTGTGTCTGTCATTGATATTATGTGCAGTATGATTCCAGCCATGCCACGGTGTGGCTGATGTGAGCACATACACATGTATCTGTGTGTTTGTGTGTCATGAATGGAGGAGACTCGGATCCCACCCACTGCAGTCTCACTTCCTGGTAGTGCCTGGCTGTTTCTGCAGCAGAGTATAGGTCTGGCCCCCAGCCAAGCCTGCCTCCCTCCCAGCCTCAGGCTGCATCCACTGCTGCTGCCGCTTTGGAGGCAGGGCTGCAGGGAGCAGTGTCCTGTTACAAACTGTGACTCGCCTGTCTCTTTGTGAGCTGCACGTACCGCTAGGGAGGAGGAGGAGAATAAGGGGGGGGGGGGTGTTGGTCCAGGAAGAGGGAGGCAGAACAGGCACTGGCTGTAGAGGAGAGGAGGGGAAAATCCTACATAAGAAAGAAGCCCAGACTTGGCATCCCGGGAGCCCCCAAGAGAGCTAAGGAGAGGAGAGCAGGCTGTCTGACGGAGTGACTGGCTGGCTGGCTGAGTGACTGAGCATGACAGGTAAGGGAAGACAAGCAGAGCCCAGAGCCCTATGAATATTTCAGCAGGCTTTGGTTTCGCCCCCGACCTCCATTGTCCTCTCGCATCACACAGGGGCTCATCCCTCTCCACCTTACGCCATAGAGCTAACCTTCCCTCCTCCCCTCCCATTCCCTCTCTCCTCTCCCCATTTAGTCATTTTCATATTATATCATTAGTAGCCATGCATTTCTTAACACTGAGGCCACCTGCTTTAATTGTGCTAGCTGTAGCTGTCCTTTGCCTGTGCTGTGTCATCTGCTGGAGGCAGTAAAGAGAAAGTTATTGAGTATGCATCATAAGCCTGCAGTCTGTCGGACAGCTACTGTGTGTAAAGTGCGAGCGGGAAGGCTGTTTCATTAACAAAGTAATGGGATGTCGTTCATGTGGACTCGTTGTTGAATAATTAGGTAGGTTTAAATGAATGAATGATCACACTTAATTCATTACCAGAAACGTTTCAATGAGGTGTTTTAGTTTGTGACATGGGGATGGGTGGAGTAAACCTCCATAGCTGTGGTTGTTTTGTAACCTGGCAGTGTTATTTACATTTTCTGCAGAGGCAATTTGAAATCTTATCAATGCTTTACTCAGCAGATTTCAAATTGTGACCAAGGTTATAAAGCACGCCATGGTTAATTGACAGCATCAGCCAAGTAATTCAATTTGGGAAAAGAATCTTGCTGATTATTTCCCTAATGAAAAATGATACCTAAGTCCCCATAAAATCCAATAGCTATTTGTCATGTTGGAGTATCCAGTTTGACATGTTCTTTCATTTCCCCTCCTGCTGAATAAAAACCTCTTACAGATGTTGGGATTTTTAAAGTCAAACTCTCCACTCTGCCCAATTTTGAATATGTGTGTTCTTCCACAATATTTCTGACTGAGAGATGAGATAATTGGTTCATTGACAGGCAGAGTAAATAGGCATGTCAGTCAGAGTTTGCATTATACTCAGAAATCATGTTGGCAGTACTGCATGCCAGAGAGAGCATATTAGTCCAGGTAGAATTGTCGTATGCAAATAAATGGCTCTTGGTCATTTGAATGGCATATGATGATAACGAATACGGGAATGTTATCAACTAACAAACAGTCGTCAACTCAGCATTATACTGTATGTACAGCATGCTGTTGCATTGTCACAAAATCTGATCTAACAGCATTGTTTTGTTGAAAGACATTTGAAAACATTGTCAGACCTTTCAGTTACAGGGCATCCTATCTGATATTGCACAGTTAAGCATTGGAGCTGAAACAGAGGATTGAATTGGACAGCCAAACGATGTCATCCCAGTGAAGGACGAGGGGTTAGGGTCTAGCCAGCATCACACAATGGCGAAGGTGCATAAAGATGTAGTAATTCAGAAATGATGTCATTGTTTTACCACTATTCAATGAGTTTTTAAAGTACGGCGCGCGACATGGTACAACGCGCTAATGATTCAGCACAATATACTTTTTCAAATTGCCGGCGTCTTGGAGCTAGAACTGGGGTACCCAGGTATAATGTGCTAATGACAACACACGAATAAAGGAGGCCAGTGTACAATACAGTTAGCAATCGAGGCGTTTGTGTTAAGTGCATGGGGGCCGTCATCTTTATGAACCTCCGCTATTCTTCAGTGATGTAGAGAAAAAATCTTCAAAACGGGTTTGGCCTCAGTTTTGTTTCAGGCAAATACAGCTTTTCATCTCTGTCAGAAACTCCAGCACTGTCATTTTTGGTGTAGGAATCTAAGACCAACATACTGTTTGTCAAGGAAGTAGCCTAGTGTAATCTTTATTAGCAAAAACAAACACATAAAGCTTGGAGAATTATTCAAATTCCTGCTACTGCACTGGGTGAATAACAAAACACCTTTTGTTCCATGCTCCTGACACCTTCTCTATCTGTCACTCTGTCTGTTTTTCCTTCTCCCGCTCTCTCTCCCTATCTCCCAGATGACAACGTGTCTTTGGGCAGCACCATGGAGGTGGACGACCGCCTGTCCCACCTGGAGCAGCGTGTCCAGTTGCAGGAGGATGAGCTCCAGTTGCTGAAGGCTGAACTGGCCGACGCGCTGCGCAGACTGGGTTACTGTGAGGAGCTGACCCAGCCGGGGGCCGGAGCTGGGGGGAGGAGGCCTACCGTGGCCGCACCCACCAAGAGTGAGGGGCTGGGGAGCTAGGAGGCTGGGACCACGTTAGACCATCGTAGTCTCGTCGACATACAGTTGAAGTCGGAAGTTTGCGTACACTTAGGTTGGAGTCATTAAAACTTGTTTTGCAATCACTCCACAAATTTCTTGTTAACACACTATAGTTATGGCAAGTCGGTTAGGATATCTACTTTGTGCACGACACAAGTAATTTTTCCAACAATTGTTTACAGACAGATTATTTCACTTATAATTCAGTGTATCACAATTCCAGTGGGTCAGACGTTTACATACAGTAAGTTGATTGTGCCTTTAAACAGCTTGGAAAATTCCATAAAATCATGTATTTCAAGGCCTACCTTCAAACTCAGTGCCTCTTTGCTTGACATCATGGAAAAATCAAAAGAAATCAGCAAAGACCTCAGAAAAAAATTGTAGACCTCCACAAGTCTGGTTCATCCTTGGGAGCAATTCCAAACGCCTGAAGGTGCCACGTTCATCTGTACAAACAATAGTACGCAAGTATAAACACTATGGGACCACGCAGCCGTCATACCGCTCAGGAAGGAGACGGGTTCTGTCTCCTAGAGATGAACGTACTTTGGTGCAAATCACTCCCAGAACAACAGCAAAGGACCTTGTGAAGATGCTGGAGGAAACAGGTACAAAAGTATCTATATCCACAGTAAAACGAGTCTTAAATCGACATAACCTGAAAGGACGCTCAGCAAGGAAGAAGCCACTGCTCCAAAACCGCCATAAAAAAGCCAGACTGCACATGGGGACAAAGATCGTACTTTTTATGTGGATATATTGTGTGCATATATTGAAGCAACATCTCAAGACATCAGACAGGAAGTCAAAGCTTGGTCGCAAATGGGGTCTTCCAAATGGACAATGAACCCCAAGCATACTTCCAACGTTGTGGCAAAATGGCTTAAGAACAACAAAGTCAAGGTATTGGAGTGGCCATCACAAAGCCCTGACCTCAATCTTATAGAAAATTTGTGGGCATAACTGAAAAAGTGTGTGCGAGCAAGGAGGCCTACAAACCTGACTCAGTTGCACCAGCTCTGTCAGGAGGAATGGGCCAAAATTCACCCAACTTATTGTGGGAAGCTTGTGGAAGGCTACCCGCAATGTTTGACCCAAGTTTAACAATTTAAAGGCAATGCTACCAAAGTACTAATTGAGTGTATGTAAACTTCTGACCCACTGGGAATGTGATGAAAAAAATAAAAATCTGAAATAAATAATTCTGTCTACTATTATTCTGACATTTCACATTCTTAAAATAAAGTGGTGATCCTAACTGACCTAAGACAGGGTATTTTTACTAGGATTAAATGTCAGGAATTGTGAAACTGAGTTTAAATGTATTTGGCTACGGTGTAGGTAAACTTCCGATTTCAACTGTACTAGCTGTAATAGGAGAGTCTAGAAGCTTGATATGTGAGGCTACTACTACTGAGGATGTTGCATTATAAACCTGATGCACAAGGTGTGGAGAGTGTTGGTTGCCAGCCAGGGGGAATTGTTTTAAGATTGTCATACCAAGGATCATATGGCTATGTGATTTGGAATCAGCTTAAGGTATCAAAAAATATATATAAAAATGTGTTGATTTAAACATTTCATTTGTCCCATAGAAACGCATTGAATAACAGCTTCATAAATGGATAAACAGATAGAAAAATATTTTTTTTAAATCTAAAGGAAGTTTGTTCTGAAGTGTCTCTCCTATATCTGAGAGCTATAAGAAAGATCAGGAAACTATATATATATTTTTTTACATGTATTTACATTTACATTACATTTAAGTCATTTAGCAGACGCTCTTATCCAGAGCGACTTACAAATTGGTGCATTCACCTTATGACATCCAGTGGAACAGCCACTTTACAATAGTGCATCTAGATCTTTTAAGGGGGGGGGGGGGGGGCAGAAGGATTGCTTTATCCTATCCTAGGTATTCCTTGAAGAGGTGGGGTTTCAGGTGTCTCCGGAAGGTGGTGATTGACTCCGCTGTCCTGGCGTCGTGAGGGAGTTTGTTCCACCATTGGGGTGCCAGAGCAGCGAACAGTTTTGACTGGGCTGAGCGGGAACTGTACTTCCTCAGTGGTAGGGAGGCGAGCAGGCCAGAGGTGGATGAACGCAGTGCCCTTGTTTGGGTGTAGGGCCTGATCAGAGCCTGAAGGTACTGAGGTGCCGTTCCCCTCACAGCTCCGTAGGCAAGCACCATGGTCTTGTAGCGGATGCGAGCTTCAACTGGAAGCCAGTGGAGAGAGCGGAGGAGCGGGGTGACGTGAGAGAACTTGGGAAGGTTGAACACCAGACGGGCTGCGGCGTTCTGGATGAGTTGTAGGGGTTTAATGGCACAGGCAGGGAGCCCAGCCAACAGCGAGTTGCAGTAATCCAGACGGGAGATGACAAGTGCCTGGATTAGGACCTGCGCCGCTTCCAGTGTGAGGCAGGGTCGTACTCTGCGGATGTTGTAGAGCATGAACCTACAGGAACGGGCCACCGCCTTGATGTTGGTGGAGAACGACAGGGTGTTGTCCAGGATCACGCCAAGGTTCTTAGCGCTCTGGGAGGAGGACACAATGGAGTTGTCAACCGTGATGGCGAGATCATGGAACGGACAGTCCTTCCCCGGGAGGAAGAGCAGCTCCGTCTTGCCGAGGTTCAGCTTGAGGTGGTGATCCGTCATCCACACTGATATGTCTGCCAGACATGCAGAGATGCGATTCGCCACCTGGTTATCAGAGGGGGGAAAGGAGAAGATTAATTGTGTGTCGTCTGCATAGCAATGATAGGAGAGACCATGTGAGGTTATGACAGAGCCAAGTGACTTGGTGTATAGCGAGAATAGGAGAGGGCCTAGAACAGAGCCCTGGGGGACACCAGTGGTGAGAGCGCGTGGTGAGGAGACAGATTCTCGCCACGCCACCTGGTAGGAGCGACCTGTCAGGTAGGACGCAATCCAAGCGTGGGCCGCGCCGGAGATGCCCAACTCGGAGAGGGTGGAGAGGAGGATCTGATGGTTCACAGTGTCGAAGGCAGCCGATAGGTCTAGAAGGATGAGAGCAGAGGAGAGAGAGTTAGCTTTAGCAGTGCGGAGCGCCTCCGTGATACAGAGAAGAGCAGTCTCAGTTGAGTGACTAGTCTTGAAACCTGACTGATTTGGATCAAGAAGGTCATTCTGAGAGAGATAGCAGGAGAGCTGGCCAAGGACGGCACGTTCAAGAGTTTTGGAGAGAAAAGAAAGAAGGGATACTGGTCTGTAGTTGTTGACATCGGAGGGATCGAGTGTAGGTTTTTTCAGAAGGGGTGCAACTCTCGCTCTCTTGAAGACGGAAGGGACGTAGCCAGCGGTCAAGGATGAGTTGATGAGCGAGGTGAGGTAAGGTAGAAGGTCTCCGGAAATGGTCTGGAGAAGAGAGGAGGGGATAGGGTCAAGCGGGCAGGTTGTTGGGCGGCCGGCCGTCACAAGACGCGAGATTTCATCTGGAGAGAGAGGGGAGAAAGAGGTCAAAGCACAGGGTTGGGCAGTGTGAGCAGAACCAGCGGTGTCGTTTGACTTAGCAAACGAGGATCGGATGTCGTCGACCTTCTTTTCAAAATGGTTGACGAAGTCGTCTGCAGAGAGGGAGGAGGGGGGGGGGAGGGGGAGGAGGATTCAGGAGGGAGGAGAAGGTGGCAAAGAGCTTCCTAGGGTTAGATGCAGATGCTTGGAATTTAGAGTGGTAGAAAGTGGCTTTAGCAGCAGAGACAGAAGAGGAAAATGTAGAGAGGAGGGAGTGAAAGGATGCCAGGTCCGCAGGGAGGCGAGTTTTCCTCCATTTCCGCTCGGCTGCCCGGAGCCCTGTTCTGTGAGCTCGCAATGAGTCGTCGAGCCACGGAGCGGGATGGGAGGACCGAGCCGGCCTGGAGGATAGGGGACATAGAGAGTCAAAGGATGCAGAAAGGGAGGAGAGGAGGGTTGAGGAGGCAGAATCAGGAGATAGGTTGGAGAAGGTTTGGGCAGAGGGAAGAGATGATAGGATGGAAGAGGAGAGAGTAGCGGGGGAGAGAGAGCGGAGGTTGGGACGGCGCGATACCATCCGAGTAGGGGCAGTGTGGGAAGTGTTGGATGAGAGCGAGAGGGAAAAGGATACAAGGTAGTGGTCGGAGACTTGGAGGGGAGTTGCAATGAGGTTAGTGGAAGAACAGCATCTAGTAAAGATGAGGTCAAGCGTATTGCCTGCCTTGTGAGTAGGGGGGGAAGGTGAGAGGGTGAGGTCAAAAGAGGAGAGGAGTGGAAAGAAGGAGGCAGAGAGGAATGAGTCAAAGGTAGACATGGGGAGGTTAAAGTCACCCAGAACTGTGAGAGGTGAGCCGTCCTCAGGAAAGGAGCTTATCAAGGCATCAAGCTCATTGATGAACTCCAAGGGAACCTGGAGGGCGATAAATGATAAGGATGTTAAGCTTGAAAGGGCTGGTAACTGTGACAGCATGGAATTCAAAGGAGGCGATAGACAGATGGGTAAGGGGAGAAAGAGAGAATGACCACTTGGGAGAGATGAGGATCCCGGTGCCACCACCCCGCTGACCAGAAGGTCTCGGGGTGTGCGAGAACACGTGGGCAGACGAAGAGAGAGCAGTAGGAGTAGCAGTGTTATCTGTGGTGAGCCATGTTTCCGTCAGTGCCAGGAAGTCGAGGGACTGGAGGGACGCATAGGCTGAGATGAGCTCTGCCTTGTTGGCCGCAGATCGGCAGTTCCAGAGGCTACCGGAGACCTGGAACTCCACGTGGGTCGTGCGGGCTGGGACCACCAGGTTAGGGTGGGCGCGGCCACGCGGTGTGAAGCGTTTGTATGGTCTGTGCAGAGAGGAGAGAACAGGGATAGACAGACACATGGTTGACAGGCTACAGAAGAGGCTACGCTAATGCAAAGGAGATTAGAATAACAAGTGGGCTACACGTCTCGAATGTTCAGAAAGTTAAGCTTACGTTGCAAAAAATAGAAATAAAATACAAGATCTTATTGACTAAAATGATATAGTACTGCTGGCTGGTGAAGTAGCCTGGCTAGCAGTGGCTACGTTGTTGAAAGTGAAGCTGGCTAGGTAACCTCGACAATTTCACTAAATTTCTCTAAACTACACAATTATCATGGATACAAGGACAGCAAAGACAACTAGCTAACACTACGCTAATCAAGTCGTTCCGTTGTAGTGTAAGTTTCTACAGTGCTGCTATTCGGTAGAAGTTGGCTAGCTAGCAGTGTTGGCTAGGTTAGGAGGACGGCAGCGCGGCAGGCGAAAAATAGCGGCTAGCTAACCGATAATTACTCAAAGCTACACAATTATCTTAGATACAAAGATAGCAAAGAAAACTATGTAGCTAGCTAACACTACACAAGTCAAGTCGTTCCGTTGTAATGTAATCGTTTCTACAGTGCTGCTAATCGGTGGCTAGCTGGCTAGCTAGCAGGGTTGACTACGTTACATTGCGTTACGTTAGGGCGAGAATACCTGGCTAGCGAACCTCAGCGAACCTTGATAACTACACAATTATCACCGATACAAAGACGGCTATGTAGCCAGCTAAGTAGCTAGCTAAGATCGAACAAATACAAATCAAAGATAGCAAAGACAACTGTGTAGTCAGCCAACACTACACTGATCAAGTCGTTCCGTTGTAATGCACTCGTTTCTACAATGCTGCTATTCGGTGGCAAGCTGGCTAGCTAGCAGTGTTGGCTACGTTGCGTTACGTTAGGGCGAAAATAGCTGGCTGGCGAACCTCAATAACTACACAGTTATGTTTGATGCAAAGACGGCTATGTAGCTAGCTAAGATCAAACAAATCAAACCGTTGTACTGTAATGAAAATGAAAATCAGACCGTTGTACTATAATGAAATGTAATGAAAAGTTATACTACTATTCGGTAGACGGTGGACGTTTGCTAGCTGCTGGGCAGATAGCAGTGTGGACTACGATAGACGACGGAATACGATAATTACGCAATTATCTTTTATACACAGACGGCTAAGTAGCTAGCTAAGAAGAAATTGCTAAGGTTAGACAAATTAAACCGTTGTGCTAAAATGAAATGTAATGAAAAGTTATACTACCTGCAGAGCGAATGCAAATGCGACCGCTCGCTCCAAACCGGATGTAGGACTATTTAAAGATGAGACTTGCAATGGAGATGAACCATGTACTACTACTGTATGTAGTCTTTGGTAAGAATTTGCAGTGTCGATTGAAAAACTTCAACAACATACATCTGTTTTACTGAACCATTGTCTCCCTCTTGATGCCAGTGCGCCAACACCTGCAAGCCTTACCATCCAAGCCTCTCACTCTCAGCAATGGTTATGTCCAGCAGAAACGTACAGGGGGATACCCTTCCTCCCCCTCTTCTCCCAAAAAGGAAGTGTCGCTGTCAATCAAAAGGTACACCATTGTCTGAATGTGTGGATCTAATACTGTTTTTCTTGGTATACTTCTAATGTGCATTTCCAAACTCAACCTTAGGGTGGCAGTGTGGCATTGAATCTACTGTACAGTAGGCACTGTAAACTAATGACTGGGGACATTTCTTGCCTTTCATATCCCTCTCAATACCCTGGTTCACACTTCACCCTCCCCCTCTTTCCACCTCTCGTCTTTTTCCTCTTCCTTCTTCCCCCTCTCACCTATCCTCCCCCACCAGGAAGAGCATGTCGACAGAGCGTCTCTCCACGGCCAGGAAGGAGATGGTGTCTGACAGCAGAAGCAGAACCACCTCGTCCAGCAGCTCCGCATGTGGCAGGAGCAGGTGACAGTTTGAAACAAGCACAGACACCGCTAACCCTCTAAACACAGATACTGACTCAGCTAAACCTCGAAACACTGACACAGCATTCACTCCTGCTCTTTCTGGCTAACTGAGAGATCATGGTGTGCAGCCAAGCAACCCTCTGACTGACAATGATGTAGTCATTGGCTAGAGAGGACCAAAGCAGGGAGCACCTTAGCACTGCATTCTCACATACTGTAAGTTTATTCTTAGGCCGCTCAGTGTTACAGTTAACTATGTCCCTCTTTTATCCACAAGGAATCTGTAGCCGTAGCTCACATCAGTGCTAATATACATCTGTGCATACCTCATATACATCTGTAGAGTCGACCCGACATCTGAGAATGGGTGTACAGCTCATCTCTGATCTCTGGGGAAAATATCAAGAGCGCTTGCCACATCCTGAGCAGCCATATCTGCCTCCCTTGCCAGATATACTGTAAATACCCTTTCTTTCTCCCTTTTCGATCAGACAGGTGACATTTGGTGTGGGTCTGTGTTCTTCCCAGCTCTTCCTCGGGCTGACATTTTTTATTCTGACAGTAGAGGTCCCAAGGTCTCGGTGTGGTTTTGTTGACGTCCAATTTAGGACACTCTGAAAAGTAGACCGATCGTTGCTTTTAACCTCTCGCTGTTCAGATCAGATGACAAAGGACCATTAAACCCTTGTGTGAATGCACCACGGATGCATTGCTGTGTAACACCGTGGTGTTGTATTTCTGTGGCGAGAGCATGTGAATGCCCGCTGGATGTCTAGGGAGGAGAGGAGGCAGTCGGGGAGGGTGGTGATATGATCCCTCGATGTTGACGACTTACGTATAGAAATATAGATCTGCTGATGTGTTTTAACATGTATTTCCATCATTTTAGTCCGGTGCAGTGTTATGTAGGTTACTGTATTTAACAGCATCATTATTTACATACATCTAAGTAATGGTGAACACAGCACAGTTGACTAGTAAAGGAAGATGCATGGTTGGTTGCTTGTACCGAACATAAACGCTCCACACCTGCTCATTGTTTGAATAGTAGATGACAAGATCTGATTGGTTTTATGGAGGTGCTATTAAGCTTTGAAAGACAGATGGATACAGTCAGTCCGTCCACTCCCTCCTCCATCAATGAGCTCACTCTGCTGAGGGTGTCAAATTTCAGGGGTGTAGGTAAAGGAGGTGTGGTTACCGAGCAGAGGGGAGGTCCAGCAGAGTAAGGAAGCGCCTCCCCATTGGTGGAAAAAGTGCCCAGTAAAGTTAACTGCATCATCAAGGAAGCCTGTTAGTGGTCGGCAGGGTTCTGTTTTGTGAACCACCTTGCCATCACTGTGCTGTTACCTAACGGAAAAGTTACCATGAAGAGATCACCCAGGTAAAGGAATGCTTTATACTTAAACAGTTTGCAGTTAGGAAGGAGATTGTTTAAAAAGCCATTTTGGGTAGATGGATCGTTTTTCCAACAGGAAGCAGTAACTTTAAAAAAAAATGTGTGCTCATGCAGACCTTTTGATGGTTTTATTTTCAGTGGGGTTTGGGGAGGGGCAGCACAGAACAAAGGTAAATTGTGATTTACAACAAACTGTTAAAGGTGCAATATGCAGAAATTACTCTGCCATTTCCTGGTAGAAAAAAACCCCTAATAGTTTGCACAGAGAACATATATACCGCTTCTTAGACTTGCTTTCAATGAGTGACAGATCTATAACTTACATTTCTATATGAATTTGGTCAGGTCGCCCAAAAAGTAACATATTGCCGCTTCAAGAGCCACAACGTTTGGTCAAAATGCATATTGTTGCAGTATGGTTTTGGAAGCATAAAGCACCTTATCTTTCATATCGGCAACAAATAATTTTCAAAAAAGCTTAAAGTTAAATTGATACACACCTTTTTATAAGGTTAGGGTTATGGTTACCGTATTTCCATGTTACAGCGCTGATTACTGAAGAGATG
Organism: Salvelinus fontinalis; assembly: GCF_029448725.1. Classification (NCBI taxonomy): domain Eukaryota; kingdom Metazoa; phylum Chordata; class Actinopteri; order Salmoniformes; family Salmonidae; genus Salvelinus; species Salvelinus fontinalis. Next base: position 40,064,696 of record NC_074697.1, on the reverse strand, counting down.
GAAGAAAGAGGCGACCACCTGTGCTAATTTGCTTTCTAGCATGCTCCGAACACCTGTGTGTAACAGAAAAAGTACGCCAGAAAAGGGTTGTAACTGAAAAATACTATAGGCTGCAACTGTGTTAAAACAGTGTACAGTAAGTATATATTTTGCAATTGTGAAATTGTTTTAATGTGATTTTGAAAGTAGAGGGCGTATTGCAAGCGAGGATTATTAACATTACTAAACATTAAAACAGAGCGGCGGGATTGAAGTTCACATGGTCCCAGGTTAGCTTAATATTGGACTAAAGGAGCCTAACAGTACTTCTTAGTCCAAGGACCTTACATGTTCTGTTTAAAGGGTGAATTGGCTCTGGAAGCCAAAACAATCAAATACTCCATCTAGACGTGAATCGATTCTCAATTGCGTTACGGTTCTAGAATCATAAATTCCTCTACTTTCATATAACCTCAAAATAATTTCACAGAACACTCACTGTACACTGTTTGAACCGGTTTTAACACAGTTGCAGCTGACAGTATTTTTCAGTGACATCACGTTTGTGTTGTCTGTCTTCTGTTTACACACAGGTGTTCAGAGACGCAGATAGCTGATTAGCACAGGGGTCTTCCCTCTGTTTTCTGTAAACAAGTGCTGTAACATGGAAGTATGGGTGCGTGGTGACCCTAGAAAAGTGTGTAGTAATTCAACCTTTTTTTTTTATTATTATTATTATTTTTCGCTGATATAGCATATATAAGGTCCTTATGTTATCAAAACTGTATCGCAAGCGATGTGTGTTCATGTTCAGACAGAGCATCGGGGCTCTTAACTAAACCCTGATCGGAAGATACCTTTGTGAATAGACAGTAGAGTTGGCGTCTATGAATAGGCTAGGGGGAGCGCTGTCCTGTTCCAGTTTTGGGCAGATCCTTAATTACATTACGGGTGTGTGAGTCAACAAACCAAAAAGAATGGGCATTTTTTCCACATGGGCTTGATTTTCTATGACAGAGAGGGGCTTACTTAACATTCCCCCCTCGCTGTTGCAATGTTTCAGTTTCATTGTGATCGTGGGTGGCTGGTTTGGATTACTGATTCCTCTTGCTCTGCAGAATGGCTATTGATTGGCACTTTTGCTCATCCACGTGCATTAAACATATCGACTGACGCACCCTGATTGCAGACTGGCTCGATGGTATAGCTGAGCCTGAGGACGAGGAACAGATTGCATGTATTTGAATGGCAAATTTGATTCAGGGGTCTGAACGCACATGCAAATACTGGTTGAGGAAGAGCTCATGATATCCTGTTTGACCACTTTTCTATCTCTATGCTGATTTGTCATACAGTGTGTGATACAGTAGGCTCTCAATCACTTCGCTGCTGGGATAACACAGCTCACTGAGTGCCTAGCATTCATTTGCTCTGAAAATCTCAGCCGTATTGTCTGAGTGCACAGGAACCTGACTAAAACCACTCTCTCCACTGCTGCAACACCATCCAATAATTGCCTGAAACACTCAAACTGCAAGACCACTACATTATTGGCCACAATTTCTGTTTGCTTTATGCTAGACAACTGTTCACATGAGTACAGACTCCATCATGCATGTCTTTTACTAATTGAGATAACACAACAGTATCACGCATTCCATGTCCTCTCGTTTTCCATGTGGAATGTAGTCTTGCTCTTTGAAGTCCATGCAAAATGATGTAAAGCTACAACAATCTGTACAGAAGGCCATTATGGATGTATTGTTCTCTGTATTCCTGTAGCACCTGGAATTTACTCGATAATGATGCTAGGCAATAGAGTATATTCTGGTACTTACTTCAAAGAATTCAACATAATAAGTAACTATCTTGTACCAAATGGTACAGATTGCTACTTGTTTTAATGAATTGAAAAGAAACAAACACACAGATCATAAATATCTACCAAGTAAATGCCTTTGTGGCTTTGGATCTTTCAGCGTCTCTCATTGGACACAACAGGGCCTCTCCTCTTTTTGAAAGCCGCAGGCAGGGAGACAAACAGGTATTTTCTTAACCACTTTAAAGAGAGCCCTTCCCCGGCTGTCTCTGGTTGCCCCACAAACAACCAGTCTCCAGATGTAATACACTGTAGTGGATGAATGCTCTGCCAAGGACAGAAATATAAAATCCTCACTTTACTTCACCCTTTTGGGTTTTCAGTCGGTCGACCAAAATTGATACTTGGTGTGTGCTGTGCCTTGCGAGTATCCAAACTTTTTTTTTATTGTCCCAAATGTACTACAATACATCTTCAGTTTGAATTGCAAGAATGAATAAAGCAAGCTGTCAAAGAACAATCTTCAGTGGTATTGTAATTGTATCCAGAGTCTCCCTCCAAACTGAATAACCTACTGCACTATACTTTCGGATGGTTAAGATGGCCTTCGTGGCTACTTCACGCAATTCGTGTTCCCTACAAACTGAGAGGGATTGTTTCTCCTAGAGTCTCTCTTATCTTACTTATCATCACTCCTGTGACTGTGTTGCCATGGTACTCTCAAACTGTCCTACCTCGGCAATCTGTCAGTGGCCTTGACAGAAACTCATTACTTTTCAGCTCTTGTAGGGTAGTGCTGGAGAGGCCACTCTATAGGATATTGACTGTCGTGTTGTCTCTGTCACTCTCTCGTGCTCTTTATTTCATTCTCTACCACTCTCTCTCACAATAACTCTCCTTATTTTTCATTTCTCGGCATGGCACCAGTTGTATTTACGGCTACCCCTATCTCATCACGAATACAGTATTTTCCCTTCCGCATTGTGTTTTCTTCTGTGAACACTGTATGTTATATGTGTATGTTGTCTATATGCGCTACAGTATGAGCTACTGATTTTAATCTTGCAGCACTATTTGGATAATGCTAAACGTGCATTGTGGAGCTGGTAAATGGGCTCTACTGTAATTCTACTGTAGATATTAAAAAAATTAAAGTAGGCAGTCAGGAATAAAGGATGAGGTCACTGAATAATTGAGTCCATTGCAGCAACACCACGAGTTAAAAAAACTGCGTCTCAGAAACGTTAACTGCTCAGTGTCTCAACAGTCACCTTAATGTGTATGACAATCCACTAATATCTTTTTTTTCTGTTTCAGCAAAGAATGCGCTGTCAATGCAGGTACGTCTTAGCACAGCCACGGGCGTGTGTGTGGTTCCTTTACCATACTCGGCACCCTTTATACCTCACAGTTTGACGAAAGAATACAGTGTACCAAAGATAATTCATTACACGCAAACAAAAGCATTTCCAGGCACTGAGCATTTTTAATTTATGTAACCTTTTATTTAACTAGGCAAGTCAGTCAATAACAACTTCTTATTTACAATGACGGCCTAGGAGGGTTAACTGCCTTGTTCAGGGGCAGAACGACAGATTTTTACCTTGTCAGCTCGGGGATTTGATCTAACAATCTTTCGGTTACTGGCCCAACGCTCTAACCACTAGGCTACCTGCCGCCCCATAACAAATAAGCATTGCCAAGGTTACTACACGGAAATCCATGAAACAGGAGCACCGAAGTAAAGAATGAACATGCCCAATAAACAACAACCAATAGCCTGTCTGTTATTGTTGGGGGCTGTATTCATTTTTAACAAGCCAATTACCTGCATTTTCCCTTGTCCTCTGAGTGCTTGGGTAAATGATTAGGGAGCGCAGAGCTAGAGAGCACAGCACACTGCTCCTTTATTGAGCTCAATTGACTCACAGCAGCCGCAGCACTATAATGCAAACCATAACCGCAATTAGTTTTTATATGATGTCATGTCAGCCAAGAGAGACGCTATTATGGGGTATTCTGAGTAATTGTAGTGCCTCAAATAAAAAAAAATCTGCAAAGCTTCAGAACAGTTTGAAATGACATACACTAAAGCTATATACGGTGCATTCGGAAAGTATTCAGACCACTTGACTTTTCCCACATTTTGTTACGTTAAAGCCTTATTTTAAAATGGATGAATATTTTTCTTTTTTTTAATCCATCTACACACAATACCTCATAACAAAGCGAAAACAGTTTTTTAGAAACATAATACACAAGTATTCAGACCCTTTGCAATGAGACTCAAAATTGAGCTCAGGTGCATTCTGTTTCCATTGATCATCCTTGGAGATGTTTCTACAACTTGATCGGAGTCCACCTATGGTAAATTCAATTGATTGGACATGATTTGGAAAGGCACACACCTGTCTATATAAGGTCCCACAGTTGACAGTGCATGTCAGCGCAAAAACCAAGCCATGGGGTTGAAGGAATTGTCCGTATAGCTCCGAGACAGAATTGTGTCGAGACACACATTACCAAAAAATGTCTGCAGCATTAAAGGTCACCAAGAACACAGTGGCCTCCATTATTCTAAAATGGAAGTAGTTTGGAAACACCAAGACTCTTCCTAGAGCTGTCCGCCCGGCCAAACTGAGCAATCAGGGGAGAAGGGACTTGGTCAGGGAGGTGACAGAGTTCCTCTGTAGAGATGGGAGAACCTTCCAGAAGGACAACCATCTCTGCAGCACTCCATCAATCAAGCCTTTATGGTGGTGGCCACATGGAAGCCAATCCTCAGTAAAGGCACATGACAGCCCACTTGGAGTTTGCCAAAAGGCACCTAGAGGACTCTTAGACCATGAGAAACAAGATTCTTTGGTCTGATGAAACCAAGATTGAACTCTTTGGCCTGAATTCCAAGCGTCACTTCTGGAGGCAACCTGGCACCATCCCTACGGTGAAGAATGGTGGTGGCAGTATTATGCCGTGGGGATGTTTTTCAGCGGCAGGGACTGGGAGACTAGTCACGATCGAGGGAAAGTTGAACAGAGCAAAGTACAGCGAGATCCATGATGAAAACATGCTCAAGTGCGCTCAGGACCTCAGACTGGGGTGAAGGTTCACCTTCCAACAGGACAACGACTCTAAGCACACAGCCAAGACAACGTAGACGTGGCTTTGGGACAAGTCTCTGAATGTCCTTGATTGGCCCATCCAGAGCCCGGAATGGAACCCGATCGAACATCTCTGGAGAGACCGGACGCTCCCCATCCAACCTGACAGGCGCTCCCCATCCAACCTGACAGGCGCTCTCCATCCAACCTGACAGGCGCTCCCCATCCAACCTGACAGGCGCTCCCCATCCAACCTGACAGGCGCTCCCCATCCAACCTGACAGGCGCTCCCCATCCAACCTGACAGGCGCTCTCCATCCAACCTGACAGGCGCTCTCCATCCAACCTGACAGGACGCTCCCCATCCAACCTGACAGGCGCTCCCCATCCAACCTGACAGGCGCTCTCCATCCAACCTGACAGGCGCTCCCCATCCAACCTGACAGGCGCTCCCCATCCAACCTGACAGGCGCTCTCCATCCAACCTGACAGACGCTCTCCATCCAACCTGACAGGACGCTCCCCATCCAACCTGACAGGCGCTCCCCATCCAACCTGACAGGCGCTCTCCATCCAACCTGACAGGCGCTCCCCATCCAACCTGACAGGCGCTCCCCATCCAACCTGACAGGCGCTCCCCATCCAACCTGACAGGCGCTCCCCATCCAACCTGACAGGCGCTCCCCATCCAACCTGACAGGCGCTCCCCATCCAACCTGACAGGCACTCCCCATCCAACCTGACAGAGCTTGAGAGTATCTGTAGATAAGATTGGGGGGAACTCCCCAAATACAGGTGTGCCAAGCTTGTAGTGTCATACCTAAGTCTCAAGTCTGTATTTGCTGCCAAAGGGGCTTCAACAAAGTACTGAATAAAGGGTCTGAAATACTTTTTAATTTGTAATACATTTGCAACAATTTCTAAAAACCTGTTTTCGCTTTGTCATTTATGGGGTATTGTGTGTGTGTGTGTGTGTGTGTGTAAATTGATGAGTGGGAAAAAAACAATTTAATCAATTTTGAATAAGGCTGTGATGTAATTAATAAAATAATAATAAGTCAGTTATGAACAAATTCTTATTTAAAATGACAGCCTAGGAACAGTGGGTTAACTGCCTTGTTCAGGGGAAGAACAACAGATTTCTACCTTGTCAGCTCAGGGATTCGATCTAGCAACCTTTCGGCTACTGGCCCAACGCTCTAACCACTAGGCTAACTTCCGCCCATAACAAAACGTGGAAAAAGTTAAGGGGTCTGAATACTTTCCGAATTCACTGTATTTTGCTTCAGTGATTTCAATGCACAAATCCTGCCTCTTACATGGGTAGGGGAACAGAATTTCTTTGAGTGCTTATGTTCAAAAGGCTGTTACATTTCACTACCTACCGTACATGCTATCATGCTTGCAAGGAACGGTATAGAGTGTTTCACCATATATATATACCTTCGTGTTCTTCTCTCGCCCTCTCTCCTGTGTCAGAGGATGGCTATGTGAGGATGTTCCTGAGGGGTCGGCCAGTCACCATGCACATGCCTGACCAGAAGAGGAACAGCTACAGCCTGGACCACAAGGGGGCGCTGCCTGAGCACAAGCTCAAACTGCAGTGGGTGTATCCTTCTGTCACTGACAGAGTAGTGCTGCTAGGCATACAGGGGTGTATTCACTAGGAACTAAACGGAACAAAACAGGAAGGGACCTACCTGAATGTTTCCAATATAAACTTGTTTTTGTTGCACATTTTCAGTTTGCTAGGGTTGGACTAATGATTACACCCCAGATGAACCAGGGAAAGCTTGGTTTGGGACAATGGCTATAGAAGTATAATGCACATTTTGAGAAAGGACATTTCAGTGTTGCATTACTGACGTCACACAAGAATATAAGACCCTCTTTACTATTTTGTTTAGTTGATCACTTGTGTTTATGAGTTTATGGCCCCTGGAGAGTAACGTCTTTTGGTTTGTATTGTACTTACCTCCCATAAGTTCTGAGATAGCATCAGCCTCCTACTGTCAACACTATGGTTGTTCAGACAGGATTACTGTTGTGGTCCTTAACCCTCGGTTGTCCAGGTATGGGTACAGGGGCAGAGACTGCCGCTCCAACCTCTACCTGCTCCCCACCGGGGAGATAGTCTACTTCAATGCCTCCGTGGTGGTGCTCTACAATGTGGAGGAACAGCAGCAGAGACATTACCTGGGCCACAACGACGATGTCAAATGGTAAGGCTAGTTGGTGTGCTTGGTTCAGCAACTCCCACCACCATAACCTTTGGTTGACTGGCGCAAGCACACAACTTTTCTTGAGGAAATGTACCTTTTCTCCTTAGCCTTAGCTTTCACTGCAGTGGGTGATGCACGTGACAGGCTTCGCAAAAGGGCAAGAGGTTTCATTTGGAATACATTTAGCTCAATGTGATTGCTCACTGTATGGCATTCACAGTTTCATCTGATAATCATCGGCTATAATTTGATTGAAACCGGGGCAAGGTAGATTTGCATTTTCCAAGGCTTGCTGTGCAAAGAGAACTTCCTTGAATGACACATTGATTCAGGATAAACTAACTCTATTTAAATGAGATCCTGTTTGAGGCAGTGTCTCCTGTGCAAACAAAGGTTGGGCTGTATATGGTAATATCCTACTTGCACAGTATACTTTTCATACATGCTGGGCTACAGCCAACTCTTTGATATGCCTGACCAGCATACTCTTTCATTTGTATTGTAGACTAATGTTTTCAGTATGGCTATAATAACGTTACCTTCAAAATGTGCAAATGCGTTCATGAAAGTTATGTATCATCACAACACTTATACGTCTTCAAGGGCCTTTATACCAGTGTGTTTGTAGGGCCCATTATTTGCTTTTTGAAGTATTATTAACTGTTAATAATGAAGGGCTGGATATATGAGTTGATGTAGACTGCATTACAGGCCATTGAGTACAGAGACTGAAACACAAACAAGAAGTCCCCAGAGGACAGTGGGAAAGGTTAGCTTAGCCTTATGACCACATCACTGTCGCTGTGCGTCTTCCCCGGCAGCTTAGGCATCCATCCAGACATGGTCACCATAGCCACTGGACAAGTCGCTGGAACCTCCAAAGATGGCAAGGTACATTTTCTTCTATTCTGAAGGAATGACCTCTTCTGGGAATCGTATTGTGGTTCACAGTAGTATGTACATGACTGCGGTGTTTCCAATTTCTCTCTCTCAGACCCACTCTCTTTCTCTCTCTTTCCTTAATTTCATTATCAGCTGTTAGAGGGCAAGGTACATTTAAAATCAACACATTCTGAAGGAATGACCTGTTATGTCCTCTTATGACCATCTTATATATTTCACTGTAATACATGACAGCACTGTATCCAATTTCTTTCTCTGACACACACTCTCTCTCTCAGCTGTTGCCTCCTCATGTGCGTGTGTGGGATTCGGTCAGTCTCAATACCCTGCATATCATTGGGATGGGCGTGTTTGACCGGGCGGTCACCTGTGTGGCCTTCTCCAAGTCGGTAAGTGCTCCACAGCGTGATTACAGACCTAACTTTGAGAAAGTCATTCATTATTACTTTGAAAGCATGTTCCATGACAATAGGCAGCATACTATGCATTCAGACCCTTTGACTTTTTCCACGTTTTGTTACGTTACAGCCTTATTCTAAAATGGATTCAATCGTTTTTTTCCCGCATCAATCTACACACAGTAACCCGTAATGACAAAGAAAAAACAGGTTATTAGAAATGTTTGCAAATTTAAAATAAAAACTGAAATATCACATTTACATAAGTATTCAGACCCTTTAGTCAATACTTTGTTGAAGAGCCTTTGGCACCGATTACAGCCGTGAGTCTTCTTGGGTATGACGCTACAAGCTTGGAGTTCCTTCCATTCTTCTCTGCAGATCCTCTCAAGCTCTGTCAGGTTGGATGTGGTGTGTCGCTGCACAGATATTTTCAGGTCTCTCCAGAGATGTTCAAGCCTGGGCTCTGGCTGGGTCACTCAAGGACATTCAGAGACTTGTCCCGAAGCCACTCCTGCGTGCTTAGGGTTGATGTCCTGTTGGAAGGTGAACCGTCGCCTCTGTCTGAGGTCCTGAGCACTGGAGCAGGTTTTCATCAAGGATCTCTGTACTTTTCTCTGTTCATCTTTCTCTTGATCCTGACTATCTCCCAGTCCCTGAAAAACATCCCCACTGCATGATGCGGCCACCACCATGCCTTGCCGTAGTGATGGTGCCAGGTTTCCTCCAGACGTGACACTTGGCATTAAGGCCAAAGAATTCAATCTTGGTTTCATCAGACCAGAGAATCTTGTTTCCCATGGTCTGAGAGTCTTTAGGTGCCTTTTGGCAAATTCCAAGTAGGCTGTCGTGCTTTTTACTGAGGAGTGGCTTTCGTCTGGTCACTCTACCATAAAGGCCTGATTGGTGGAGTGCTGCAGAGAAGGTTGTCCTTCTGGAAGGTTCTCCTATCTCCACAGAGGAACTCTGGAGCTCTTTCAGATTGACCATCGGGTTCTTGGTCACCTCCCTGACCAAGGCCCTTCTTCCCCGATTGCTCAGTTTGGCCAGGCGGCCAGCTCTAGGAAGAGTCTTGGTGGTTCCCAACTACTTCCATTTAAGAATGATGGTGGCCACTGTTCTTGGGGACCTTCAATGCTGCAGACATTTTTTTGGTACCCTTCCCCAGATCTGTGCTTCGACACAATCCTGTCTCGGAGCTCTACGGACAATTCCTTCGACCTCATGGCTTGGTTTTTGCTCTGACGTGCACTGTCAACTGTAGGACCTTATATAGACAGATGTGTGCATTTCCAAATCATGTCCAATCAATTGAATTTACCCCAGGTGGACTCCAATCAAGTTGTCGAAATATCTCAAGAATAATCAATGGAAACAGGATGCACCTGAGCTTAATTTTGAGTCTCAAAGCAAATGGTCTGAATACTTATGTGAATGTGATATTTTTGTTTAATAAATCTGCACACATTTCTAAAAACCTGTTTTCACTTTGTCATTATGGGGTATTGTGTGTAGATTGAGGGGGGGGAGGATAATTTAATTATTAATAGAATAAGGCTGTAACGTAACAAGGTGGGAAAAAAAGTCAAGGGGTCTGAATACTTTTCGAATGCACCTTTTATATGTTAAATATCCATAAATTGTCTGAAACAAATAGACATTTATTTACATGATATATATATATATATATAGCTCTGACAAATACCTGTGCTTCAACAGAATGGTGGTGCTCATCTCTGTGCCGTCGATGACGCCAATGACCACATCCTGTCTGTGTGGAACTGGCAGAAGGAGAAGCAGCTGGCGGATGTGAAGGTGATGAATCCTCACAGACTATACTACAGTATGCATGACGGGAGCTGCGATTATCATAAATAAAGAAAAGTGAAGGCGTCAGCAGTGTAGGCTTGGGTATGAGTAAGTGTTGTAGTCTGTGGTGTGGTCAGTCACCATTGTCTGCCAGTTCAGGGGTCTAATTCTCCTCTCATCCCCTTCAGTGCTCCAATGACTCAGTGCTGGCCGCAGCCTTCCACCCCATGGACGCCAACCTGATCGTCACCTGTGGGAAGTCCCACTTGAACTTCTGGACCATGGACGGAAACACTCTCACCAAGCGCCAGGGGTTGTTTGAGGTATGTGGATGACTTCTGTCTCCTGTTACAACTGATAATATATAAAAAAATATATATAATATTGTGTACACAAAGTAATTATTGAATTATAACAGAACTGTTAAACCTTTTCTCCCAGAAAAACGAGAAGCCCAAGTACGTGCTGTGTGTGGCCTTTGCTGAGAACGGAGACGCCATCACAGGAGACTCCAGTGGAAACATCTACGTCTGGGCCAAAGGTCTGTTTGAAGACAATCGCCTTCTCAGCCTCCATAAATCTGTGCTCTGCAATCAGTCATTCAATTCACACATCCATTTATTTACTTTCATGAAAGCAATTTATTAAGAATAAAGTACCAATCACACAAGTCCACCTCAAACGTCCCTCCTTGAAGCATATTATTTGACAGCTGTTTGTGATTGACAGGTGGGAACCGGATCAGCCAGGTGGTGGCGAGAGCCCATGAGGGCGGGATCTTCTCCTTGTGTGTGCTGAAGGACGGTACATTGGTGTCCGGTGGAGGGAAGGACCGCAGGATGGTGCTCTGGGACCATGACTATAACAAGCAGAGTGAGATGGAGGTGAGAGAAGAGGGTGTGGATGACTCGGAAGGATGAGTAAACCTTATGCAGATAAGGACATGCTGTACTCTATATGAGCCAAAATCCAGACTGCTGAGGTCATCACTTCCCTTGACTTTTTTCTTAGCACATGACGGTTACAAAGATCCAGTGTTGTTAACTAAACGCAGCAAAAAAAGAAACGTCCCTTTTTCAGGACCCTGTCTTTCAAAGATAATTCGTAAAAAGTCAAATAACTTCACAGGTCTTCCTTGTAAAGGGTTTAAAAACTGTTACCCATGCTTGTTCAATGAACCATAAACAATTAATGAACATGCACCTGTGGAACGGTCGTTAAGACACTAGCAGCTTACAGACGGTAGACAATTAAGGTCACAGTTATGAAAACTTGGGACACTAAAGAGGCCTTTCTACTGACTCTAAAAAACACAAAAAGAAAGATGCCCAGGGTCCCTACTCATCTGCGTGAACGTGCCTTAGGCATGCTGCAAGGAGGCCCACTTTCGCTGGACCAGACAGGACTGGCAAAAAGTGCAAACCCACTTTTGCTGGACCAGACAGGACTGGCAAAAAGTGCTCTTCACTGGCGAGTCGCGGTTTTGTCTCACCAGGGGTGATGGTCGGATTCGCATTTATTGTTGAAGGAATGAGCGTTACACCAAGGTCTGTACTCTGGAGCGGGATCGATTTGGAGGTGGAGGGTCCGTCATGGTCTGGGGCGGTGTGTCACAGCATCATTGGACTGAGCTTGTTGTCATTGCCTGCAATCTCAACGCTGTGCGTTACAGGGAAGACATCCTCCTCCCTCATGTGGTACCCTTCCTGCATGCTCATCCTGACATGACCCTCCAGCATGACAATGCCACCAGCCACACTGCTCGTTCTGTGTGTGATTTCCTGCAAGACAGGAATGTCAGTGTTCTGCCATAGCCAGCGAAGAGCCCGGATCTCAATCCCATTGAGCACGTCTGGGACCTGTTGGATCGGGGGGTGAGGGCTAGGGCATTCCCCCCCCCCCCCCCCCCCCCTTCCAGAAATGTCCAGGAACTTGCAGGTGCCTTGTTGGAAGAGTGGGGTAACATCTCACAGCAAGAACTGGCAAATCTGGTGCAGTCCATGAGGAGGAAATGCACTGTAGTACTTAATGCATCTGGTGGCCACACTAGATACTGACTGTTACTTTTGATTTTGACCCCCCCCTTTGTTCAGGGACATGTTATACCATTACTGTTAGTCGCATGTTCAGTTTGTCTGTTGTTGAATCTTGTTATGTTCATACAAATATTTTCACATGTTACATTTGCTGAATATAAACGCAGTTGACAGTGAGAGTACGTTTATTTATTTTTTGCTGAGTTTGTATACAATACTGTTCAAAGGTTTGGGGTCACCTTAGAAATGTCCTTGTTTTTTAATGATTTTTTTTTTTTTAAATGTGCATTAAGATAACATCAAATTGATCAGAAATACAGTGTAGACATTGTTAATGTTGTAAATGACTATTGTAGCTGGAAACGGCTGATTCTTTAAATGGAATATCTACATAGGCGTACAGAGACCCATTATCAGCAACCATCACTCCTGTGTTCCAATGGCACGTTGTGTTAGCTAATCCAAGTTTATCATTAGAAAACCCTTTTGCAATTATGTTAGCACAGCTAAAAACTGTTGTTCTGATTAAAAAAGCATTAAAACTGGCCTTCTTTAGACTTGTTGTATCTGGAGCATCAGCATTTTGTGGGTTCAATTACAGGCTCAAAATGGCCAGAAGCAAAAACCTTTCTTCTGAAACTCGTCAGTCTATTCTTGCTCTGAGAAATGAAGGCTATTCCATATGAGAAATTGCCAAGAAACTGAAGATCTCGAACAACGCTGTGTACTACTCCCTTCACAGAACAGCACAAACTGGCTCTAACAAGAATAGAAAGAGGAGTGGGAGGCCCCGGTGCACAACTGAGCAAGAGGACAAGTACATTAGAGTGTCTGTTTCTCAAACTAGACGCCTCACAAGTCCACAACTGGCAGCTTCATTAAATAGTATCCGCAAAACACCAGTCTCAACGTCAACAGTGAAGAGGCGACCCCGGGATGCTGGCCTTCTAGGCAGAGTGTCTGTGTTCTTTTGCCCATCTTAATCTTTTGTTTTTATTGACCACTCTGCGATGGGACTTTTTCTTTGCAACTCTGCCTAGAAGACCCAGCATCCCGGAGTCGCCTTTTCACTGCTTGACGTTGAGACTGGTGTTTTGCGGGTACTATTTAATGAAGCTGCCAGTTGAGGACTTGTGAGGCGTCTGTTCAAAAACAAGGACATTTCTAAGTGACCCCAAACTTTTGAGCGTTAGGTAGTGTGGGTGTCCTTTGGGTAGTCGTAATGCAACTTGAGAATGACAGATGAGATGTACAGTTTTATGCTTGTTGCTGTCGTGTGTCCTCTCTCAGGTGCCTGAGGCGTTTGGGCCAGTGAGAGCCGTGACTGAGGGGAAGCAGGGGGAGCTGTTAGTGGGGACCACCAAGAACACCATCCTTACAGGCTCCTTCCCTGAAACACTCAACCCTATAGTACAGGTACACAACCTCTCAATTGCCACTGTAACTAGTTATTTCCTACGTATCAGTAGGAAGTATATATCTGTTTATAACCCCCATATTTCTCTTCTCTCCCTTCCTCTCTTACCATTCTTCCTCATCTGTCACCATTTTGCTTTTTCTGCACACGCAATACATTTTCTCTATAATCTCACCGCTTGCCTTGTCTCTTAATCTCTCAGGGTCACACAGATGAGCTGTGGGGTCTGGACATCCATCCTTCCATGGGGCAGTTTGTGACTTGTGGCCAGGACAAGCAGGTCCACCTATGGGACACCAACTCCCATCAGCCTCTCTGGAGCAAGACCATCGAGGTTCTCAATCTACCGACTCTTCTCTGTAGCTAGTCTCTTTTTGAATATACACCAGCTTCCAGAAGAGAGTTGTAGTTTGATGTAGTTGGTCCTGCTGTAATGACAAAGGCACCTGAAACATCTAGCTGTTTTAGTGAATTTACATCAGTCCATAGTACGTGTCCTGACTTAGTGTCTTGTATGTGATGGGGCACCATGCAGCCCTGTTGATCCTCCATGTCTCCCTCCGTTCCCCAGGACCCAGGGCGCTCTGCAGGGTTCCATCCCAGTGGAGCTGTGCTGGCAGTGGGGACCATGACAGGAAGGTACTGTACATCCTCAGACCCTCACACATTGGCTTACCAATTGTCTCTTATTGGACAATGAAACGCTAACGGCACATGTCCCCAATTAATTTAGACAGGAGGAAGGATTTGGTATGGAATTTGAGTACATGGTGTCATTCCCTTGATACTATCAAATAGTCTCACCTACAGTATACTTCCTCATCCTGTCTGTAGGTGGTTGGTGCTGGACGCTGACACCCGAGACCTGGTGTTCATGCACACTGATGGCAATGAGATCATCTCTAATATCAAGTACTCCCCAGGTACTGTACAAGACACCGTCATTTACAATATAATACTGTGTATCCCACCTTAAATATACACATTGTTAATGGCTCCAATAAATCTGAAGAAAATAGTACAGGATTATATAGTATTCTTATCCACCTCATCCTACATCCACAATCACAAAAAAATACACAAAAATAACTCTCCTGCTCTTAGACGGCAACTTCCTAGCCGTAGGTTCCCATGACAACTTTGTTTACATCTATGCCGTGATGGAGAATGGCAAGAAGTACAGCCGCGTGGGGAAATGCACTGTAAGTAAGAAAGACAATCCCTTTTATGGAAAATTAAATCCCTCTCTTTTCTGAACTATTACACTAACATTTTTGTGATTTGTTTACTTTTTTTCCTCCATAGGGTCACTCCAGTTTTGTTACCCACCTGGATTGGTCCGTCGACAGCAAATACATTGTAACCAACTCAGGAGACTACGAGATCCTATTCTGTGAGCCTCTTTTGTCCAAACGGATAACTCTGTCTACAACTGTAGTCTATGTAGTGTTGTGGTACATTCAAGCTTGTCTTCTGTTTGTGGTAAAGGGGAAGCTTCAAGCGGCAAACATGTGACGAGCATGGACCTAGTTCGTAATGTGGAGTGGGCAACCTCCACTTGTGTTCTAGGCTTCAGCGTCTTTGGTGAGTTACCACTTCCTGTTTGGGGTAATGATGGCAAAACCAGACTGTAGCTTTATAAATCCAAGAAACGAAACTTACATGCTTCAACTGTAACTCACTGAGTTCTTTACAGTCAGTTCAGGTCACTCTAGCAATTGCAGATTGTGACAGCAGTCCAACCACTTTAAAATGGAGCTGTTATTCTTTGCAGTTGTATCAAGTGGAAGTCTCTTGTTTCCTGCCTCTGTTAACTTGCGAACCAAACCAGCCCAGTCTACCCACCTTTTGCGGAAGAATGCATTGAAAGTATAGGAACTTAAGCATTACTTTTTTCACCGCGAGCGGTGGCGAAAAAAAAGTTTACCCACCTATTTTGTTTTACTGCTATATCACTGGTTCTATCTAGGCGT
The DNA here is from genome assembly GCF_029448725.1 of Salvelinus fontinalis. Taxonomy (NCBI): domain Eukaryota; kingdom Metazoa; phylum Chordata; class Actinopteri; order Salmoniformes; family Salmonidae; genus Salvelinus; species Salvelinus fontinalis. The sequence continues at coordinate 40,049,039 of NC_074697.1, read as the reverse complement.
TTGGCCTGACGGTGCTGACGGCACGGACATCAACGCCGTGTGCAGGTCACATGACTCCTCCCTGCTGGCCTCTGCTGACGACTTTGGCAAAGTGCACTTGTTCTCCAACCCCTGCTCCCAGCCAAGGGTACGCTTGTCATCATTTACATCTTATATGTTTTATTTGAGTGTTTTCTCATCCACTTATTAAGTTAACCTGTTTGCATCTAAACATATGTAAGTTAATCTTTCAGGGGGAAATCCTTCCAATAAATATATTTTTTTTTAATGAAGTGGAAGTTAGGATTTTTCCCTCAGTGGATTAATTGTTAACCTTTTGTGTCCGTCTCCCTTCTCCCTCCTTGTCACGACATGCAGGCCCCAAGCCATACCTATGGTGGCCACAGCAGCCATGTGACCAACGTTGCCTTTCTCCACGACAACAGTCACCTGATCTCCACCGGAGGGAAGGACACCAGCATCCTCCAGTGGGTGGTCGCCTAGACAACCCTGCTGCATCAGTCTCCACCGTCGCTTCCTGCCCACCAGAGGGCAGCAATGCTGTGCCTATAAAAACACCCACCTTTAACCCTCTCCTCTCTGCACATATGTTTGATGGTACTGTCCTGAGGTGCCACTAGGTGGGGCAATGACCAGAGAATAAGCATGTCGAGATTATTTTAAGGCTATTTAAACACAGTTGTAGCTGCTATTTATGTTGCAAAGGTCTATAGAGGTATATCTGAGTGGCTGTGGTATTCTAATATTAACTGTAATGTGGTGGTGTGGCACCTAGCACTTAATACATATTTAGGAGTAAGCTTAAGCTGTGCTTTGCCTTCGTTTTGTTAATAAAGTTTCTAACCCAATCATGTTTGAATACTCTGATACTGTATTTAAATAGCTTTTTACCAGAGGCAGGGATTCAAACGGTGTAAAGCTACTTTAAAAGGTAGCGCTAAAATAATGATGTTGAATGTACAATTGCAAACCATTTCTGGTCTTCTGACTTGCTTTAAAGCTACCGGTATGTAGTCAATCATCTACAGTATTCTCGCATCACTTCCTTCCAATGAAACATACAGAAGTTTCCAATTTGCACCCTAGGCTTTTTCCACATGCCTAGAGAATACGTACTTCATTGTATTTTCAGAAGTGACCCCTGCTGTGTATTGCTGCTGTTCTCTTTAGACAGTCAACATGCTGACAACAATAACATCCCTTTTAACCTATTTGTTTGAAGGGTCAAGGCCTAACCTGTTGTTATTGGTCATGAGGCTGATGTGGTGGTGATCTGTCAACACGTGCCTGATTAGCAAGGAGGAAGAAGGTCATGATAATCCTCCGAAAAAGCATTAACGTCTCCTCAGGATCCTATTTGTTTTGCCCTCTGTGCTTCAATCGTATGGATGAAGTCATGTTTTTTCTCTCCCTGTAACCCCTAGGTAAACAGACAATGTTCTTGATCACTGACCATTTGGAATCCTATTTAACTCAGTACTTCAAAACACTTAAAGGTCATAGTTGGCAAATACACTTTCAAGTACTTTGTTGTCGATTGTTTTGCACCAAAAACCTCTGCAATCCTATTTGTGCATCAAAGTAATTGCTGTCCCACTTGAAATTGAATCTGTCAACTATTCAGAATACCTCACTCATCATTTTAAAAACATTCCCATGTTTTCCTGAAAACAAACAAGAAAATTGTGGGGCATGTGCGTTGACTGTCTACATATACCAAACCCTGCTGTACTGTATTATGTGAAACGGATTTCTCCAAACCCAAGCTCAAGCAGGAAGGTTAATGGATTTTAATCTTCAAAGAGGAAGTGCATATCTTTGATGCTGCTGTGGCTGTGTGGAAGCCCTGGTGTGTGGGAACACTATTCTGCCTCTTTCCGGGCCGCCTCAAGCGGCTCCCTCCCTGGTCCTCAGTCACTGAGGTTGGGGGGTGGGGGTTATAATATCGACTTCTTGGCGGATATGAAACCATATTGCTAACATTTCTCGAGTGGAATTAGGCGGATGAGACTCCCAGCAGCAGTGCCGAGTAGCTGCTTGTTGAGTGGCTTTTGCTGTTTTTTTGGAAGCGCCTGCTGCTCATCAGATGTCGGAAATAAGTAAAACAAGTAATTTATTTTATTTCATGATATTTTTCAATATTTTACATTGACAATTATAATTTAGCAGGGTAAGAACCCCCCCACTAATTTTAACGTTGTTTATTACTCAATATAAGATAGCTTACATTTGAACTTTTTGCAGTGTAAATAAATCGGAGCTGCTTTTTTCTGTCAGGACCATGGGCTCAAAGACAGGTGGATGTCTGACTCATTACCAACATATTTATCCATATTTAGCTCTAATACTTAAGTCTCTGATAAACATAAAATATTACAGGTTTAGGCAAGATTCCAAATCTAGAAATGGAGAAATACAAATATAAGAAAACAAATGAAATGCTACAACTTTTGTCTCAATTCGCTGCAATTGGCTTGTCTGTGTTTCTTTTGAAAAAGTTTATTTTTAATCTCACCGCAAGGTGCCTGTCTGATGAATTGATGGGTTAACATTTATAGACCTAAGAATGGTCACAAGGGGGTTATGGCTCCAGTCCAATATCAAGATCTATAAAGTGTGGTGCCCAGTAGTAATTCAAGTCAATAGCCAATTCGGATCAATCATTAATCGGGTTATCTCTTGATCCATTCAAGACCAGAATATTTCTGATGTATGTCTCCATATACATTCTTGGATCTTTGTGTATAAATTATAATTAGAATGGAATGAATCCTCTTAAAACAAAGTACATATTTTTAGTAGTAAAGTGGGAATAACTGTTGGATGTTTACCCCTTAGAGATGGTGATTCAGGACAGAAAATAAGCAGATAGGCCAAAACAGATTCCAAGTAAAACCGCAGCAGGTGGAAGAGTTTGACTTGGGTCTCCCACATAACATAAAATGATGCTTGACATCTATTTGACTCTTTGACACACGTCTAGTCCGTGCTGAGTCTGTTTACCATGCTTCTGAAAACACTGTGTTCCCATAGCCCACCACACTGGAGAGAAGCCCTCTCCCTTTCACTCTCAACGAGGACCATTTCATTGATCACCTTCCAGTACACAAGACTGGGAAAGCTGATACGACATGTCTTTCTCTCTGGTCTTGTGTGCAGTATTTATGTCGGCCATTATGAATCAATCTCAGCTGGATATGCAGAAGAGATACACTGGGATTAATTTTCCATTTGTGAATTATAGATGTGCCCTCACTTAGGTGCCCATAAACATTCTATCTTCTACTTTATAGCCCTGACTTCCCAGCAGACTGGATGAAAGAGTAATTGGATCTCACACCATCACAATGTAGACTCACAGGTCATGTGGACAGATGC